>NC_134101.1:52858650-53136150 GCF_000715075.1 Nicotiana tabacum | reverse complement strand
AAGCTATTCTAAGGCTCAAAATCCCAAACGGGTATCGATAACATCAAAATCCACTTCAAACAAAACTTATGAAATTCTTAAACCTTTAAAATGCCAACCTTCCATAATAAATGCTGAAATGCTCCCGAGTGATCCGATACTCAACCCGAACATACGCCCAAGTCCAAATTCATCATATGAACCTATTGGAACCTTCAAATCCTGATTCTGAGGTCGTTTACTCAAAAAGTCAATCCTTAGCCAATTCTTCCAACTTAAAGCTTCCAAAATTAGAATTTTCTTTCCAAATCAACTTCGAACTTCCCCAAGTTCAGTTTCGACCACACGTACAAGTCATAATACCCTAAGTGAAACTACTCAAGGCCTCAAACCTCCGAATGACGTGCTAGAGCTCAAAACGGCCGGCCGGGTCGTTACATTCTCCCCCACTTAAACATATGTTCGTCCTCGAACATGCTAAGAACTGTTGCGGAGTTGTCCAAAATCACTGTTTAACACCTCGGGCACCTACCCGTGCCACAATAACCCAGTAGAGCACATTAGCTCGAGTCAGACTGAAGATCCTCCCTTTTATTTAGTCAATAAACCTTAGGATCAAATTCCAACCTCCGAATTTCTCTACAGGTCATGATTATAAAATACGAACATCGTACCAATCACCACGCACTGTACCAAAACATGATCATGCACCTATGCTGAAATAACACCATGCACCACATAAGTTGGTTGCCCATAATAACATCCTCCGACCACAGTAGCTGTAATTTCACAAATCTGATGCCCGCAATACATCTCATGACGCATATAAATCCTGTTCCAACTTTCTCAATACTACCACGGTGAAAAAGATGTGTAGAAACTCATAACCACCTACCGAATCAATAATTCATGGAGTCTATCCTCCTGACAAGAACCATTACCTCATTCTGAACTGAATAACGATATTTTCTCTTTAATGTACCTTATATAAATCTGATTGCACTAATTTCAAGTGCAAAAATCTCGTCTCACCCAGTACAAGCTGCTTAGGCAATAAGCCATCTCAGACACTGCCAAAAATCTTCCAATAAGCTACAACTTGAATGAGAAGGACTACCCGGCCCGCATAATGAATAAAACGGCCGAATAGATGTTGTTAATCTACCTCAGGGATGAAAACAAGGCTCACAAAATATGTGTAAGGAACTATGCTCAACATCTCGTTGTTGCGGCGTGCAACCCGATCCACATAACATGCCCGTGGCGGCGTCCCACCTGATCCGCACATAACAATCACGAAGAAAATGCACATATCAAGTCGTAACGCTCATACTTACGAAATGCCTAATATCGACCACAAGTACGCCAAGTGCATAATAGAAATCCTAGGGAGACGGATAGCATCATACTCTACAAAACCCAAGCACAACTAAGGTGCAATAAATGACCTGCATCTCGAGAGCCATCCTGCTCACATAACACCACAAGCTACACGGGACCTCAACACGTGTGCGAATAATCAAGTTGTCTCACAACCCACATGGCACAATGGAGATTTACATGGAATAGCTGACGACGGGAATAACATCAACTCCTCCGTAAGTAATGCTATGATGAATGAACACGTTCGACCTGACATAGAGCACACATTCACATTAGACCCACCAATGGACTTCAAATCGATTTCGATCACACCACATTGGTCCAATAACCTTCAAAAGATCCACAATGGCCCTATTCATGACACATAAGAACATCCGTCAGGTCCACAGCCCAAGGAATAGAACGTATCTCAGGCATAAACTCTCGCATTTGCAATACTACCATAACCTCCATACTTGATTTTAATATTTAACAATCAAGTGACTATCATGCCACACTTATACAAATCTCCATGTGGGGTACGCTCCCACGACCTTTCACTCAGGTAGCAAAGTCTGCACGTCCATATCACTAATCGTACTAATCTGTAAAGCAATTAAAGAATGCGCGAATCAATACACAATGCCCCTTCCACATAACACCATCCTCGGGTGACACAAAAGAAAATGCCAACTTACTCTGAACATCTAAATTCACCCCTGCTCACCCGAGCTCGTGACATTCTTGTCGACACCGAACCACAACCTTGATCCTTGACTTCCAAATTTCCATGCCGCTCACTGCACTTATCATGCTGCTACGTGATAATACATGAATTCACCATAACCCTTGAACTACTAGTAGAATAACCACTCTATCGGCTAGAAACCTTTTACTTAGCTCATTTCAGAAGAGTCAATGCCACACGTAACTGAATTCCCAAACCGTAGAAAATGTAACCTCAAGTCGTGATCTAAACTTCCATGACTCTTCCTGGATCCATTTACACAACAAGGCCATTTAAATCCAATACCTTCCAAATCAAGCAAGTTATGATAGCTGTCAAGCCCGCACGTACAACCATAAACCACGTGTATAACTTCACACACCAAAGGAACTAATCATTGCCGCAATCATGCTGATTCAACCATTACTAGCCGACCCAACTCGTTTCAATTTACTCTGGACTTGCCTTAGAAATAATAATAGCTCCATTCAAAACATAACGTAACTCGATCTGCACTCATCTCGTGTGATTCGAATAACGAGACACATCATCTCAATACCCAAGAATCATCTCATACACTTCTCAGCGCACAATAGCATCTCCAACTACCCATTCTACAGGACATTCTGCGAATCCAAAGCTATTTCTTCCTTTACTCCAATACTGCACCGCATACCCGGTGATGACATAGAATATTCCAAGATCCGTTCGCAATCCACTGTGAAAACTCGGTCCTTAACCACACAACGGACCCGAAAATCCTTAGGCACTACACTTTAATTCTTGAACCTACTAGGACCGTTGTTGAGAGTCACCCACTCTGACATGATCCCGAACATAACCAAACTCCAATGCTCTACTAGCACATGAACACCCTCTCAAAGAAGCAACCGGCTGAATTCTTCTCCTTGTACATTACATCCACAGGAAGCATAAACTCCGAGTCTTCCCAAATCTTGCACCTCAATTGATAAGGCGAGGTATATCACACATTCATCGAGTTCCTTGCTTGAATTACTCCTGATATTATCTTTTCTTAGTCATAAATAATCCACCAACACATCGATAACCAGAAACCGCACAAGCAGACAACCACGCGATCCAATCGTAGATGGTGGGCTCCCCCACTTAGCTTTATACTACCATCGCATAATGTAGAGCCCATAACAATTCCTTTTTCTCAACACCATGATATCGCACCATCAACCCACCAAATTTCTCGAAGCCTTTTGTTATTAAACTTTTCATGAACATCCTGAATTATCAGTCGCAATCGCATACTCGACCTTCTATCAGGTAGTAAGTAGAACTCTTCGTAGAAACATCATCAAATCACGCAACCGCTAACTTGTTCACATGAGATAACCCACATGTGGAATTCCATGTCGACATCTACCAATGACGTTGCACAAGGTACAACTACCACGAGTTTAGTAAACCCTCCTGAGACCATGCTCGCCCACCAACTGTATAAGTCCGTTCATTCCCCCTTGACATCAACTGAAAGTCCGACAATACATTCCAAAATTGAAGTCATGTTGCATTCGAAACGATAATCAAACCTTCACACCTATTCATTTCAAGAAACTCCTTTTTGCCATACTCAATCTTTCTCCGTACAGTAACCACCATTCCAAATATAATTTGTGAACCAAATCAACTTCCATCACAATTCCTAAAATCGTTCTAAACTCTCTCAAAGCATATGGCTATCCTACCACGGAATCTATATGCTACTCTGCCACTCCCCCTCTGGTCAAACTATCTCCTTTAAGCAACTTCTCTATCTCCGCTTCTTATACTTAACCTGCTAGTAATTCATCTACCGCGAGACACCTCCCTCCATGTCCTTCCTCATACTTTGCTGCCCAAATGTTGCCTCAAATCACATCCATACCTGTAGCACCGGAACTAATGAATTGCTACCAACTCCAAACCTCCTAGAAGATCATCTTTCTCGAGCCATCAACACTAGAAACACTCCTTCGATTCTGAAACTGCTACACCCCGCTATCTCTGACAACCACTTCTTAGGCACTATTTCACAACATCCTGCCTCGAAGGCAAAATCAAAGAAGACCATAACACCGGCGAACCGTAATGTGTTCAAACAAGGACGATGACACCGCATCACAACAAAAATTCCACCACGCTAGAAGATACCAAGTCTCGTTACTCCATCAACCAAAACCTGAACATCCATCATCTGATTGCCTTTCCTTTGCTGGAATTAAATGTAGAACCTCTAAATCATGTACTGAAAAATCCTCCTTTCGAGCCATTCACTACCATGATCCATACATAAGCACTCTACCATTATACCAATACGATGCGATAACAACTCATGAACATCATAGCAATCCGTGCATAGCTTCAAAATCATAGGAAGTACAGATACTAAACTGAAATGACAGAACACCTTCCGCAAGGCGATGATAATATCCTACCCGAACACGCAAGGAAACATATCTTGCACCACGTCTGCAGTATCAATACAACTACTCGACGTCCAATTGATAACACCGCCGTCAGGCAAGCCAACGGTGATCTATCAACTTACTTACTCATTTTAGTTATTGAAATCACAATTTTTCCTTAATTAAATCATATGAAATAAATTTTACAGAGTAAGTGATAATATTTACACAACTACAATAACGAACAACCTGTAGGAACCCCCAAAACTCGGTGTCACAAGTGCATGGGCATTTTTCTGAGTACAATAATAATACAACAGTTGTCCCGAATGTAATAAGATAGAATAAAATAATTAGTACAATGGAGACTTGGTGGACTGCGATGCGTAGCCTGGAATGCATCTCACATGAAGTCTCCTCAATAGGTGCGCCTACGCCCCAAGATGATCATCAAATAAACCTGTCAGATCCTGCACATTTAGTGCAGAAGTGCAGCATGAGTACGTAAATCAACGCGTACCCAGTAAGTATCTAGCCTAAACCCGGAGAAGTAGTGACGAGGGGTCTACATAGACACTTACTAGAGGTCCAAGTAAATAATATGATAATTCATAACAGATATGAAGTGCACAACAATAGTGGAGTAAATCTGTAATCTCATAATTATCTAATTATTTCCTTTAAAGCATAAATTTCTCAATCTTGTATTCTACCTTAATATCTCAGACAATGCCAAGTGTCAATACCAAATAAATAAGAAATACCATAAAATATCGGGCATCAGTGGAGGGTTCAACTCGTGAACATTCGGACGACTAGCGATGTAGCACACAAGTCTGCCGAGGTTGTTCGGCCCGATCCGGAATAATGTGTACACTGCCGAGGGTCGTGCGGCACGAACCATAGATGCATCTATATATTGTCGAGGAGTTCTTCCTGCTCCAAAACAAAAGGAAGAAAGTCACTGAATTACGAGACACGTGTTTTCAATACAGCATATGAGCATAAAATGAATATAATTTTTACCATTTCTCAAATAACTCATCCACAACTCAAAGTGTTAAGGCTTGGCCTAGTGTACATATATTTATTTTTAAATCAATTTCAATTATAACTTCAATTAATTAAGCCAGTAGAATGAGTTCAAAAAATTTAATTATTACATGATACAGTCCTAAGTCTACCCGAACATAAACATGCTTTAGCTACGTACAAACTCTCGTCACCTCATGCGTACGTAGCACCCACAACTAGCTGCACATAACCATAAATATCACATAGGGGTAGTTTCCCCCTCACAAGGTTAGACAGGAGACTTACCTCGCTCCGAAGTTCCATAATCGGCTCCAACGCCACTCAAACACCTCAACCCGATGCCCGTCTCTTCAAAACTATCCAAACAACGTGCAAACCAATCAAAATATACTCCAAATGCTCATAATTAATCAATTCCTAACAATCCCCAACTCTGCTCTAAAAGCCAACAAGACAACCCTCAGGCCCACGTGCCCGAATTTCGAAATTTTTTAAAGATAAATATTATCCATAATACCACAAACTCAAATATATAATTTATTCTCAATTCCATGTCCAATTTCGTGGTCAAAGTCCAAAAATACCAAATTCTAAGTTTTCTATCAAAATCCCAAATTTCTACTAATTTCCATGTTTAAATCCATATATAAAGCATGTATTTAACTTGTAATATGTGGGAGTCACTTACCTTGTGTTTCTTGATGAAAATCTCCCCTTGAAGCTCTCCAAAATCGCCCCCACCAAGTGAAAATGAGAGAAAATAATCCAAATCCAGCTTTTAAAAGAATACCTCTGCCCAGACGACCTTTCGCATTTGAGGTCAAATAGCCGCTTCTGCAGCTCCGTACCTATAGAAAAACCATCGCAGGTGCGGCTCCAGCTCAAGCCAGCCTCCGCTTTTGCGTCCCAAATATCGCTTCTGCATTCATACACCTGTGTGACAATGTCCACTCCTGCAGCCCCAGGCCTTCTTGGCCAATTCCGCTTCTGCGATCTCCCCTCCACACGTGCGACTCCGCTTCTGCGACCCCAGCCTCAGTCATGCCTGGCTGCTTCTGTGAAGCCCATCTCGCTTCTGCGACCAGGCTTCCGCAGAAGCGATCGCACCAGCATCATAAATTTTTCAGCTTTTCCTTAAGTCCAAAAATCAATCTGTTAACCATCCGGAATCCACTCGAGGCCCTCAGGACCTTAACTGTAATGACCCGAATCGTTTTGAGCTCTAGCACATTGTTCGACGGTTTGAGGCCATGAGCATCTTCACTTCAGGTATTATGACTTGTGCGTGTGGTCGGAATTGAATTTCGGGAAATCCGGAGTTGGTTTAGAAATAAAATTCTCATTTCGAAAACTTTAAGTTGGAAGAATTGAATAAAGTATGACTTTTAAGTAAACGACCTCGGAATCAGGATTTGAAGGTTTCAACAAGTTCGTATGATGATTTTGGACTTGAGCGTATGTCCGAATCGAGTTTTGAATGAACCGAGAGCGTTTCGGCGCCTATTGTAGAAGTTGGCATTTTGGAAGAATTTTATTAATTTGGGTTGAAGTGCATTTCAATGTTATCGATGTCCGTTGGGATTTTGAGTCTGGGAATAGCTCCGTATGGTGATCCTGGTATTGGGAGCGCGTCCAGATGTGGATTTGGAGGTCCGTAGGTCATTTTGGAGTAGTTTGGCGAAAGTTAGAAATTTGAAGGTTTTGAGAAGTTTGACCGAAAGTGGAACTTTTGATATCGAGGTCAGATTCTGATTCCGGAAGTTTGAGTAGGTCCGTAATGTCGAATGTGACTTGTGTACAAAATTTAGGTCAATCGGACGTGATTTGAAAGGTTTTGGCATCGAATGTAGAAGTTTGAAGTTCTAAAGTTCATTAAGCTTGAATTGGGGTGTGATTCGTGATTTCGATGTTGTTTGGCGTGATTTGAGGGTTCGAGCGAGTCTGTTTTATGATTCCAAACTTGTTGGTATATTCGGGCAGGGCCCCAAGTGGCAATCGGACGAGGCTCGAACCAAGTTGGAAATTGGGAGCATCAGCTGATGCTCCGAATTGCTGTCATAATCACACCTCTGCTTGGCCAGCAGCAGGTGCAAGCTACGAGACGCAAAAGAGAAAGAGTGAGGGCAGCCCAACCACTGCAGGTGCAAAAGTTTTGGCACACCTGCGTGATCGCAGGTGCGAGAGCAGTAGTCGTAGGAGCGGATGGGCTCGCAGAAGCTGTCCCTTTTGTCCGCAGATGCGGAGCTTGGCCAGGTAAGGGAAATGTGCACCTGCGAGGGTTTTGTCATAGGTGCGGGACCGCAGATGCGGCCAAGGCACCGCAGGTGCGAAAAATCTCCTGGGCAGTGAGGTTTTTAAAAGACGGGATTTGGCCATTTTCCTCCATTTTTCATTTAGTTGGGCGATTTTTGGAGCTCTTGGAAGGGAGATTTTTGTCATCTATGTCAAGATAAGTGATTCACACTTATTGCAAGTTAAATACTTAGATTATATATGGAATTAGACTTGAAAATTTATAGAAATTTGGGATTTTAGTAGAAAACCTAGAAATGGATATTTTTGGATTTTTTACCACGAAATTGGACATGGAATTTGGAATAAATTATATAATTGAGTTTGCGGTGTCATGGGTAAAGTTTATCTTCAAAAACTTTCAGAAATCGGGCACGTGGGCTCGAGGGTGATTTTTATCGACTTTTCAAGCGGAGTTAGAAATTGTTATAAACTGGATTATAATGAGTATTAGAGTATACATTTATGGATTTTCACATTTACTGACTAGTTTTGGAGTGATGGGCATCGGCTTGAGTTGTTGGAAAGGCTTTGGAGTAGCTTGTGGGACTTCGGAGCGAGGTAAGTCTCTTTTCTAACCTTGTAAGAGGGAATTAACCACATAGGTGAATCGAATCATTATGTGTTTCTATTTGTGGGGGCTACTTACGTACGAGGTGACGAGAGTCTGTGCATAGCTACTATTAGCTTATGTCTGGGTAGTCTAGGATCCATATTATGTAGTACTTGCGATGTTTGCGCCCTACTTGTTAATTTAATTATTTAATACATTTAGAAACTCGTTAAAGGAATTGTAAAAAAAGGTTAAACTTCATTTACTGGACCGTTAAATGAGAATGTTATAAATTTTGGAATATTGCCCCTTAATAAATCTTGAATTGGTTGTTTAATGTGTTTTCTCTTTTGTGGAGCGGGCAGAACGCCTCGGTAGCAGATAGATGCATCTATGGTTCATGTCGTTCGACCTTCGGCAGTGCACAGTTTAAATATTCAATGTTGGATCGGGCCGTACGACCTCGGCATGATTTGCGCATGATATATTTTTGGAATTGATAGTAATTGATATTGCTTTCTTTGGCCTGAGATACAAAAATGTTAAATGACAAAAGGTAAATTTGGAAATTTCTTATGAACAAAAGAATTGTTTACTCATTTCATGATATTGAGCTTACAGCCCTTCTATGTAATCCATGCTTAATTATATCATTGACATTTTATTTATAGCCCATAGTAAGTGTCGAAGTCGACCCCTCGTCATTACTTTTTCGAGGTTAGGCAGGATACTTACTGGGTACGTATTGATTTACATACTCATACTACACTTGTTGCATATTTTTTTGTGCAGGTACATATATGTTTAGTGGCCTTGGGGGCGCAAAAGCACGGTTATTATGGAGACTTAGTTGAGCTGTATTCTATACTATGATCCGCAGCCAGCAGAGTCTCCTTCAGAGTATTTATATTTCTCCTGTCCAAATTTGTATTCCGGACATATGTTGTATTTTATTTTACTTCCTAGTTGATACTCATGCACTTGTGACACCGAGTTTTGGGGCGATTATGGGTTGCACTGTATTGAAATTGCTGTAAAATATTATTATTTACATTGTAGATTCCATCTTTTACTATTTAATTGAAGGAAATATGATTTCAAAAATATTGAAATGAGAACCAAATTAAGTATTTGTTTTTGGCTTGCCTGACAGCGGTGTCCGGCGCCACCACGACCTTTAATGGACTTTGGGTCGTGACAGCATGGTATCAGAGCACTAGGTTCATTTAGGTCTCACGAGTCATGAATCTAGTAGAGTCTTGCGAATTGGTACAGAGACGTCTATACTTATCTTCGAGAGGCTACAGGACGGTTAGGAGCACTTCCCTTCTTGATTCCTCATCGTGCGATTTGATTCCTTTGAGGCTTATGCCTTCATTTCCTTCCTATTCAATCTTATGCAACGTGAAGCGCTTGTTATAAATTTGGAATCGAGGAATTTTAATAGTACTACATATGTGGTGCAGGATATTTCTCCCTGCGTATTTGATTGGGCTATTGTTGTCGCCTTGCGGAAGGCCGTTCTGTCGTTTTCGCTCGGTATCAGTATTACCAAAGGTTTTGAGGTTTGGCATTGATTCTTATGACGATTCGTGTGTTGCTATCGCACCGTGTTTGTGTAATGGTAGGATGCTTATCTATGCGTCGAAGCAGTGAATGACTTGGAAGGAGGTTTACTCAGTGCATGATTCAGAGATCCAATATTTTATTTCCGGCGAAAGAAAGGCAATCGAACTATGAATGTTCAGGTTTGGGTTGATGGAGTAACGAGACTTGGTATTTCGAGCATGGTGGAATTTTCATCTGTGATGTGGTGTCGTCCCCCTGTATTGAATGTGTTAAGTTCTCTGGTATTATGTTCTTCATCATTTTGCCTTCGGGGCAGGGTAGTGTGAAATAATGCCGGGGAAGCGACTGTCAGAGATCGCGGCATGCAGTGGTTTAGGATTGAATCGGTGTTTCTAGTGTTGATGGCTTGAGAAAGATGATCTTCGGAAAGGTTTAAAGTTGGTAGAGATCGATTGGTTCAAGTGCTACAGAGATAGATTTTGATTTAAGGCAACAACTGGGCAGGGAAGGATGAGAAAAGACATGTGGGAGGTGTCTTGCGGTGGATAAAATTCTAGAAGGCCAAGTGTGAGAAACAAAAGTCGAGTAGTTGCTTAAGGGAGAGGGTTTGACCAAAGTAGGAGAGTGGTAGAGCAGCATACGGGTTCTGTGGTAGGATAGCCACACGCGTATGGGGAAGTTAGAGTTATTTGGGATTCATGGTGGACAGTGATTAGGTCTACATGCTTGATTTGGAATATTTGATGCTATATTGAGGAAGATTGAGTGTGACAGGAGGGAGTTGCTTAATATGAAGAGGGATGCAACATGACTTTGGATTGGAATATATTGTCGCACCTTTAGTTGATGTCAATGGGGAGTGAACGGACTTGTACAGTTGGTGAATGAGTGTGGGTTCAGGGTGGTTTATTGATTTCGTAGTAATTGTACTCGGTGCAACGCTTTTGGAAGATGTCGGCATGTAATTTCCACAGGTGGATTATCTCTTGTAAGCAGGTTAGCGGTCATGTGGTGTTGATGAAGCCTCTACGAAGGATTTTACTGGCTATCCAGTAAAGAGGTCAAATATGTGAATGTGGCTAGTGATTCAGAATATTCATGAAATGTTTGACATAAGGATTTTGAGGAATTTGGCGGGTTGATTATTTCAAAATCATGTCAATGGGGGATAAGGAGTCTCGGTGGGTTCCAGAGTTATGCAATGGTAGCTTCAAGCTAAGTGGGAGAGCCCCACCGTCTATGATTGGATTACATGGTTATCTACTTGTGAGGTTTCTGGTTATCGGCATATTGGTGGGTTATTACGACTAAAGAAAGAGAACATCAATGGGGATTTGAGCCAAGGATTTAAGGAATGTGTGCTACAATTGGTCTTATCGATTCATGTTTAGGCTTTGGGAAGACTCGGAGTTTATGCTTTGTGTGGATGTGATGTACAAAGAAAGTGAGTCAACCGAGTGCTTCTTTGAGAAGGTGTTCACGTGCTAGCAGGGCCTTGGAGTTTGATCATAATTGGGAATAAGTCAGAGCAGGTGACTCTTAACAATGGTTCTAATAGGTTCAAAAATTCAAAGTGCGGTGACTAAGGATTTCGAGCCAGTAATATGGTTAAGTATTGAGCTTTTGCAGTGGATTATAAAAAGGGGCTTGGAATATTTTATGTTATCATTGGGTATGTGATACAGTATTGGAATATGGGAGAAAATAACTTCGGATTCATAAAGGAAATATCATAATGGGTGTACTAGTTGAAGATGTGAATGTGCGCACAAGGAGGGTATGAGATTGTTTGTGGGTTTTGAGAAAACGTGGTCTCCTGAAATAAGGTCACTCAGGATGAGTGCAGATTTGGGTTCTTTATGTTTTGAATGGAACCATTATTATTCCTAAGGCAAGTCCAGGGTAAATTAAAAGAAGTCGAATCAGCTAGCAATGGTTGAATCGGCATGATGTAGCAATGATCGGTTCCTTCGACGTGTTAAGTTTTACAGGTAGTTGTGGCGGCACGTGCGAGGCTTGACGGTCGCCGTAATTTGATTTATTTAGAGGTATTCGGTTATTATGGCATGTTATGTGTAGATGGATCCCGGAAGGGACATGGTGGTTTAGACCACTACTTGGGGTTGTATTTCCTACGGCTATGAGAACTTGGTCGCGTGTTGCTATGGTTCTCCTGAAATGAGTTAAGTGAAAGGTTCATATATGATGAAGTGTGTATCCTACTAGTGGTTCAGGAGTTATGATGAAATTCTTATACTCTCACGTATTGTCGTGTTAGATGCAGTAAGCGACATGGAAATCGAAAGTTGAGGATCAAGGTTGTGGTTCAGTGTTGACAAGAATGTCACGAGCTCGAATGAGCAGGAAAGAATTCAGATGTTTAGAGTAAGTTGGTATTGTCTTTAGCGTCACCTGAGATCGGTGTCCTGTGTAAGAGGCTTTATGTACTGATTTGTGGCTTCTTGATTTGCTTTACATCGGTAGTGTGGCCAGTGGTATGGATGTGCAGACTTGTTACCTGGTGCGGAAGGTCGTGGGAGCGTATCCCACGGGAAGATTGTATAAGTGTGACATATAGTCACGTGATTGATTAAAGATTGAAACCAAGTATGGAGATTTGGTACTATCGCTAATGTGAGAGTTTAGGCCTGAAATGCGCTCTATTCAGTTGGTTGTGAATTATGGAAGTTTGTTCCGGATTCGACGGTTGTTCTTGTGTGTCATAGGAAAAAAGTCATTGTGGATCCTTGAGAGAGTATTTGCCCAAGCATGGTATGATCAGAATCGATTTGAGGTCTGTTGATGGGTCTAGATATGGATGTGCATTCTACACCAGCCTGGGTGTATTCATTCAGCATAGCATTCCTTATGGAGGAGTATTCGGGCGTGGGATGTTAATTTCGTCGCCATCTATTTCATGTAATACTCTATTGTGCCATGTGGGTCGTGAGTCAGCTTGATTATTTGTACAATGTGTTGAGGTCCCGCGTAGCGGTGATGTTATGTGAGCAGGATGGCTCTCGAGATGCAGATCATATATCACACCTTAGTTGTGCTTGAGTTTTATAGCGTATGACGCTACCCGTCTCCCCAAGATTTGTATTATGCACTTGGCGTGCTTATGGTTGATATTCGGGCATTTCATGAGTATAAGTGTTACGGCTCGATGTGTGTTTTCTATCGATTATTATGTGTGGATCGGGTGGCACGCCGCCACAGGTATATGGTTGGATCGGGTGGCACGCTGCCACGAATATGTTGTTTGGAGCGGGTGGCACGCCGCCACAGGTATCATGGTTGGATCGGGTTGCACGCCGCAACGGTATCATGTGTGGATCGGGTTGCACGCCGCAACAGTGTGATGTTGAGCACAGTTCCTTATATCTATTCCTGTGTGTTTTGTCCTGCATTTTTTGAGAAAGATTCATGACACATTTTCGGTTGTTTAGCTAGTTATGTGGGTTGAGTAGTTCTTTCCAGAGTTCGTTTTTCTTATATATCACATTCGAGTTTGTAGCTTGTTGGCACATTGTGGCATCATATGAGACTTTTGGCAGTGTTTGAGGTGGCTTATTGCCTGAGCAGCTTGTACTGGGTGATATGAGATTTTGGACCTGGGATCAGTGCGATCAGATTTATATGAAGTATATTAAAGAGCAAATATCGTTATTTGGTTCATAATGAGGTAATGGTTCTTGTCAAGAGAACAAACCCAATCATTTGTTGACTCGGTAGTTGGTTATGAATTTCTGCACATCTCTTCCGTCGTGGCAGCATTGCAAGAGTTGGAACAGGACTTATACATGTCATGAGGCATATTGTGGGCATCAGATTCGTCGAGACAGGCCGAAGAGAAGAAAAGAAAGAGGGCTCCGGGTTCTCCGAGCTAGGATAAGAAGAAGCCAAGGAGAAGGCTGGTGCGTAAATCCAAAGAAAGCACCAGCGATCGAGCATCATCTTCGGATTCTCTCTATCGGTTGAGGGATGAATCCAAATAATAACAATAATAAGAAGACTTCAATCTGGTGGCCTGAGTGTCATCACGACCCGAAGGGAAAGGGGCATCCGAACCGGAGAGAGATGAGGTCGATCTGCCTCAAGTTAGGGAGGCCGACGAGAAGGTTGTGGCCAAAGCTTATTGGGATGTGGCGAAGCCCTAAAGGAAGCACACGGTGTGATCGACATCACCGAGTCGACTTCATTCACTGAGTCCATGTACAACGAGGCTCAGACGGTGAAGGAACGTCCCAATGAGGGGGTCCTCGGAGTGGACGACCCTTCCGCAGCCTTTTTGATGGTGTGGATTCTACTGCCACGGAGGACGTCACCGGGTTGGGTGACTTGGAGGTACCGAAGAAAAGTCCTTCTTCGAGAACAAGTGGGCTTTCTTCAAGCCCGAAGTTGTTCAACCGGTTTCCAGCTCTGAGTGGGGATCCTGACCGAAACCGGTCGATCGTCGTCTTCATTCATGAGGATGCCCGGATCCTTTTTTGCCCCTATAGGGATGGCCAGCTATCTTCGACGCTTGGTGACCGAAGAGGACAAAGCTTAGATAAATGAGGTAGATATTCCCTACCTGTTCAATGAAGTACAACAGGCGCTAAACCGGGTAACTTCAAATATCTCTTGATGATTTCAATTCATACTTAGACTATTTTGTAGATAATCTTAACATTTTTCTTTGTGTCTGTAGGCCTCGGTGCTTCATCATGAGACCTTTCTCTGATATCGGGACGAGCTTAACCAGCTTGAGTCTGAGGTCCGACGGCTCACTGAGAAGAGAGATTCTTACAAAATTCTCAGCGAGCAGCGTCAGGGGGAGGCTAAGAGCCTCCGAGCTGAGTTGGAGGTGGCTCGGAAGGAGCATGTTAATTTGATCGAGAAGGTAAAAATATTTGAGGTTAGTGACGATGAGCTAGGCTCGGTGACTAATGATCGGAATCTGCAGGTCCAGCAAAAAATCGATCGGATCAATCAACTACGAGCTGAGATGGATGCTGTCAAGGCCGAGACCGACGAATGGAGGGGCAGGATAGACCGTCTGGCCTCGAAAAAGGACTGCTCGGGCGCAGCTGGCTTTGGCTAAGGCCCAGCTTCAAGCGAAAAGAAAAAAGGTCGAGGTTCAGTCCAAAAGGGCTGGGGAGCTCCAGTCTCAGCTATTCAATCGTGTTTGGTGCAGTGTGTAGTGATTGATATGGTGTTCGTATGTTAGAAACAGGCCTGGTGGAGAATTCTGGATGTTGGAACTTGACTTTAAGGCTTACTTGACTAAATAAAAAAGAAAATCTTCAGATTGGCTCAAGCTAATGTGCTCAACTAGGTTGTGGTATCATGGGTAGGTGCACGAGGTGTTGACCAATGATTTCTGACAACTCCAGAACGGTTCTTAGCACGTTCGAAGACGAACGCATGTTTAAGTAGGAGAAAATATAACGACCCGACCGATCGTTTTGAGCTCTAGCGCGTCGTTCGGTGGTTTGAGGCCATGAGCAGCTTCACTTCAGGTATTATGACTTGTGCGTGTGGTCGGAATTGAATTTTGAAAAATCTGGAGTTGGTTTAGAAAGAAAATTCTCATTTCGGAAGCTTTAAGTTGGAAGAATTGACTAAAGTGTGATTTTAAAGTAAACGACCTCAGAATCGGGATTTGAAGGATCCAACAGGTTTGTATGATGATTTTGGACTTAGGCGTATGTCCGGATCGGGTTTTGGATGACCCGGGAGCGTTTCGGCGCCTATTGTAGAAGTTGGCATTTTGGAAAAATTTCATAAATTTGGGTTGAAGTGCATTTCAATGTTATCGATGTCCGTTGGGGATTCCGAGTCTGGGAATAGCTCCGTATGGTGATCCTGGTATTGGGAGCGCATACAGATGTGGATTTGGAGGTCTGTAGGTCATTTTGGAGTAGTTTGGCGAAAGTTAGAAATTTGACGGTTTTTGAGAAGTTTGACCGGAAGTGGAACTTTTGATATAGAGGTCGGATTCCGATTCCAGAAGTTTGAGTAGGTCTGTAATGTCGAATGTGACTTGTGTACAAAATTTAGGTCAATCGGACGTGATTTGAAAGGTTTTGGCAGCGAATGTAGAAGTTTGAAGTTCCAAAGTTCATTAAGCTTGAATTGGGGTGCGATTCGTGATTTCGATGTTGTTTGGCGTGATTTGAGGGTTCGAACGAGTCCGTTTTATGATTCCAAACTTGTTGGTATGTTCGGGCGGGGCCTCGGGGGCCCCGAGTGGAAATCGGACGAGGCTCGGACCAAGTTGGAAATTGGGAGCAACAGCTTAAGCTCCTAGTTGCTGTCATAATCACACCTGCGCTTGGACAGCCGCAGGTGCGAGCTACGAGCCGCAGAAGCGAAAGAGTGAGGTCAGCCCAGCCACCATAGGTGCGGAAGTTTTGGCGCACATGCGTGACCGCAGGTGCGAGAGCAGTAGTCGCAAGAGCGGATGGGCTCGCAGAAGCGGTCCCTTTTGTCCGTAGATGTGAAGCTTGGCCAGGTAAGGGAAATGCGCATCTACGAGGGTTTTGTCGCAGGTGCGGGACCGCAGATGCGGCCAAGGCACCGCAGGTGCAAAAAATTGCATGGGCAGTGAGGTTTTTAAAAGACGGGATTTGATCATTTTCCTCCATTTTTCATTTGGTTGGGCGATTTTTGGAGCTCTTGGAAGGGAGATTTTCGTCATATATGTCAAGGTAAGTGATTCTCACCTATTGCATGTAAAATACTTGGATTATATATGGAAGTAGACTTGAAAATTTGTAGAAATTTGTGATTTTGGTAGAAAACCTAGAAATAGATATTTTTGGATTTTTGACCACGAAATTGGACATGGAATTTGGAATAAATTATATATTTGAGTTCGTGGTGTCATGGATAAAGTTTATCTTTAAAAATTTTCGGAATCCGGGCACGCGGGCCCGAGGGTGATTTTTATCGACTTTTCAAGCGGAGTTAGAAATTGTTATAAACTGGATTATAATGAGTATTAGAGTATACATTTATGGATTTGCATATTTACAGACTAGTTTTGGAGCGATGGGCATCGGCTTGAGTTGTTGGAAAGGCTTTGGAGCCGGTTGTGGGACTTTGGAGCGAGGTAAGTCTCTTTTCTAACCTTGTAAGAGGGAATTAACCACATCGGTGAATCGAATCATTATGTGTTTCTATTTGTGGGGGCTACTTACGTACGAGGTGACGAGAGTCTGTGCATAGCTACTATTAGCTTATGTCTGGGTAGTCTAGGATCCATATTATGTAGTACTTGCGATGTTTGCGCCCTACTTGTTAATTTAATTGTTTAAAACATTTAGAAACGCGATAAAGGAATTGTAAAAAAGGTTAAACTTCATTTACTTGACCGTTAAATGAGAATGTTATAAATTTTGGAATATTTTCCCTTAATAAATCTTGAATTGGTTGTTTAATGTGTTTTCTCTTTTGTGGGGCGGGCCGAACGCCTTGGTAGCAGATAGATGCATCTATGGTTCGCGTCGTTAGACCCTCGGCAGTGCACAGTTTAAATATTTATGTTGGATCGGGTCGTACGACCTCGGCATGATTTGCGCATGATATATTTTTGGAATTGATAATAATTGATATTGCTTTCATTGGCCCGAGATACAAAAATGTTAAATGACGAAAAGTAAATTTGGAAATTTCTTATGAACAAAAAACTTGTTTACTCATTTCATGATATTGAGCTTACAGCCGTTCTACGTAATCCATGCTTAATTATATCATTGACATTTTATTTATACCCCATAGTAAGTGTCGAAGTCGACCCCTCGTCACTACTTCTTCGAGGTTAGGCGGGATACTTACTGGGCACGCGTTGATTTACGTACTCATACTACACTTGCTGCAAATTATTTTGTGCAGGTACATATATGTTTAGTGGCCTTGTGGGCGCAGAGACACAGTTATGGTGGGAACTTAGGTGAGCTGCATTCTATACTACGATCCGCATCCAGTAGAGTCTCCTTCAGAGTATTTAGATTTTTCCTGTACAAATTTGTATTCCTGATAGATATTGTATTTTATTTTACTTTCTAGTTGATGTTCATGCACTTGTGATATCGGGTTTTGGGGCGATTATGTGTTGCACTATGTTGAAATTGTTGTAAAGTATTATTATTTACACTGTAGATTCTATTTTTTATTATTTAATTGAAGGAAATATGATTTCAAAAATATTAAAATGAGAACCAAATTAAGTATTTATTTATGGCTTGCCTGACAGCGGTGTCCGGCGCCACCACGACATTTAATGGATTTTGGGTCGTAACATTAACCAAATATACCAACACGTCTCAAAATACAATACGAACTTAGTCGAAGCCTTAAACCACGTCAAACAACATCAAAATCATGAATCGTGCCTCAAATCAAACTTATAAATTTATAAATTTTCAAATCCTATAACTTGCGCCGAAACGTATCAAATCAATCCGGAAAGATTTCAAATTTCGCACACGTGTCATGAATGACATAACGAAACTATTCTAAGGCTCGAAACCCCAAACGGATATTGATAACATCAAAATCAACTTCAAACAAAACTTATAAAATTCTTAAACCTTTAAAATGCCAACCTTCCATAATAAGCGTTGAATTGCTCCCGGGTGATCCGATACTCAACCCGAACATACGCCCAAGTCTGAAATTATCATATGAACCTATTGAAACCTTTAAATCCCGATTCTGAGGTCGTTTACTCAAAAATTCAATCCTTAACCAATTCTTCCAACTTAAAACTTCCGAAATTAGAATTTTCTTTCCAAATCAATACCGAACTTCCCGAAGTTTAGTTCCCACCACACGTACAAGTCATAATACCCCGAAGTGAAGCTACGCAAGGCCTCAAATTGGTCGGGTTGTTACAATAACCATGGAGTCTTTGTATTGGTATTGGTAATGGTGGTTGAGGAGACAAAACACCAACATGCGTTAGCCGATGAATATTCTGGAGAGAAGAGAGGAGAGAGGAGAGAAAAAAGAAAAGAGTATAACTAAATCCCTTGATTGAAGGCACTAATAATGGATTAGGAGCCTTTTAAGGTGGAATGTAAATAATTTGTAAGTAATCCTTGTACGGGTAATATACAAAATTAGAATAATTTTGGTAAATAAGTTTCAAATATTTTATAAGAACGAAAAAATCCCTTTTGCATTTGTGATCCAAATTGGGACGAAGTTTGAGGAAAATTAGTAGGCCAATTCGTTTGACCCAGTCCAATTGTTGGCTTGCCAAGACCCGGATCAAAACATCGTAGTTTTATAATAAAACTACGTCGTTTTACATAATGAATTCAAGACTCAATCTCACCCATTCATTCCCTCGTGATCCAACGGCTCTCATTCACTCCCTATCCCCAGTATTTAAAGCCCTAAATCCCCAAATTTTGACCCACAATTCCCCTTTAATCTTTCTTTCCTCACTTTGTTTTCTCCCTCTCCGCTCTCTCCCCACGGCTGCCCTGCTCCGCTGCCGGAAATCGTCCACCGGCGACGGCCAGCCCCCAAACACCCCAAAAAGGGCACCATCTCCTCCTCTTCTCCTCTCTCTCTATATCTCCAACTCAAGGCCCCAAAATCCAAACCAAACTCCATGAATCTCCAAAAAAACCGAAACCCTAGCCACCATTTTCTCTTCAAATTCGTCAAGTTTGAGACCTCACCACCTACATGAGTGTGTAGATCTTTCCTTGATCTATCACATAGTATTATTTTGAACCCAAAATTTCGACGACCACCACTGCCCGCCGCCGCCACTGCTTCTCCATCTTTTTTTTTTTACCCAAAGGCACTTGTTTTCTTTTGGCAAGATGCCGGAATCTATTGGTTTAGCGTCTGCCAAAAAGAAACATGCGTCTCGGGGTCGGATAGCCACCACTTGGCGTCCTCGGCATCGCCTCGTTTCTCAATTCGACATCGAATGTCTCAGAGTTTGGTATAAGCTCGCACCCTAAGCTTTTCTCTCTTTTTCGTAATTTTGTTTTCCCCCATTTAAGTGTAGGTTTTAGTTTAATTTTCTGTTTTCAGTTAATTGTTAATCTGTGATCGTTACTTCGTGTTTACTTTCATTAACATTCTTCAATGTTGGTTGTTGCTTAAATACGTTCGAATCAGGTACTTAGTCGTTTGTTTAGGTTGCTATTAATCGTTGTTCAATAGCTTATCAATATTCATTTAAGTAATCGTCTACTATTAATTTTCATAAATCGATTGGCTTTAGTTTAGTTCGTTTGGATACTTAGTTCAATTGTAACTGAAGTCATGTCCTAGCTTTGCCTATTCATAGTGGGTTTGCGTATAGTGTTTTTGCTTGAATTTCAGTCATGATAAAAGCTAAATACTTGAGTGTAAGGTACATGTTTGTTGCCTTTTATTATTTGGAGTAGATTAAAGGTACAAGTACCCTTACTTGTGTCTAATTTTAATGAAAAAGGACAGTCCTTTATCATAATTTTGGACAGGCTTTTGGTGTAACTTTGAATCACTTTCAAGGCTGCCCTCTCCTATAAAGGAAGGGTTTTTCTTTCACTTTAAGGGGAGGAGATCAGGAAAAAGAGAGCTGAAGATAAAAATTTCAGTAACCTTTCATCTGAAAAAACATTTTTCCAGAGAAGCAAAAAGAAATGTTATGTAGTTTTCCCTTTTTTCTAGTTCCTCAAGTTTGTTGATTTCTGGGTTTCATTCCGTTTGGTGCTGCTGTTGTTGGGTTCTTGTTTATGCTGTGTTCGTCGTTTCTAAGTACTCAGATTTCATTTAGCTGCTGAAATTCTGCAACTAGGTAACTGTCTCAACCTTCAGAGTAATTTTCTTTACAATAGACAATGGAGATATTGTTTTGAGATGTGTTTTGATCCTTACATTATTATAAGAAATGAAAAATGTTCAACTGTGCATTCTCTGATTGGATCTGTTTGTTTTCAGATTTAGTTGTTTCATGCTTATTTAAGAAAGAGCTTCAGCTTTCTTGCTCTTTAATAGCTATATATTTTTACATGCTTTGTTAATATAGGGATTCTAGATGAAAGATTAAGGAGTTTCACTTAATTATGTTTTCACAGTGGTTTTAAAAAAAACGAATTTATTATTTTGTCTATATGTTTCCATTGCTATTTATTCTTTTAATGAGCTCATGAATTTTATTTTTTGTAAAGTTAAATAGATTAAAAAAACAGTGGATAGTTGACATTTAGAGAGGTGTAGGTTTAATCATTTTTTAGTTCTTGTTTAAATTAGCATTACATGATGTAGTAATACTTAATGGACTTAGATTTGTGCATAACTAGTCTTATTGGGTTGTATTAGTATTACAGATTATTTGGGCCAGATGAAATCGAATTCGCCAGGCCCATTAACACAATAGTTCAGCCGGCCTATTTATTTGTAAGCAATTTCTGTTGGGCCCACTTTATGATAAAACAATAATGGAGACAATGCCCAATGCCTTTAAAGTTCAGTTAGCCTATTTCTTCCTAAAAGTTGATGGCTCATTTGTATTTAAGTCATAGTTGGCCCATTTTCTAAGATAACCATAAGCTTAGCCCAAGTGATTAAAAAGCAAGTTTCTTCCAATAGATCCAATAAAAGTGGATGCCTCTTTTAAAAATAATTCTTTTTAAAAATAGTATAGTTATTTTCAATTAATTTAAATGTTAGGCAACTAGTAGGCGCGCTTCAACCTTTTTTGTTCACGGACTCGCTTGCGTAGCGTGATATTTTTACATTCATCAAATTAATTTAATAATCTCACGTCATATCCAATAGTTTTTAGTTAATTTTTAATTTAATTAATCTTTTGCTAAAATCGCGTATTCGCTTGCGTAGTGCGATAGTTGACATTTAATAAATTTCAAAATTAATTTTCTCAAATTTAGTAATTTTTTCAAAAAGTAGTAACGTGCTAATAATCATTTGTCATGACTGCAGATTCGTTTGCGTAGCGCTTTTATGAATTAATAAATTTCGTCTTAGACACACATTTGATTGCGTAGTGTGGTTACGACATCTCATTATTCAAAACATCCTTTAATAATTTTAATAATCAAGTAATAAATCAGACATAAGTAAAACATGAAAATCAATAAAACATAGTTTATACAAAAATAATACAAGTCAAATGTAGTCAATAAAGCAACTGTGCTAGAATTACGGGACTCGAAGAATGCCTTACACCTTCTTCCCGGTCAACAGAATTTTTTACCCGGACTCTATTTTTGCAGACTAATAATAATAGAGTCAAACCTTCATTTGACTAGGGATTCAAATAAAAGATGACTTGAAACACCCAAAAAAAATTAATTCCAAGTGGCGACTCTGTAAATAAAATAATTCCACTCAAATTTGTCACTTTAATTGAAAAATACTTTGACCCACAATCCATAACATACATATATCTTTTTGGGGTAAAAACAAGGTGTGACATGTGAAAGTGCAAGAGGGGGGTGAATTGAATTGTATTCTTTCTTTTGCCAGGTAGTCGACTAATTTGCATTCTAGTCGATTGATATTTTCGAAATTAAGTATAAGAAAGGAAATTACAGAAAGTAAATGACACAGGGTTGCAAGGGTGTTCTCTTTCAAATATGAAGTGACTTAGTACAGATGGGTTGATATTGTTATACACCAACATCATTTTGATTACTTTGTTCTTCTCTCTTAAGGTTGATACAATGCCTCACCAGTGTTCTTTTCTATCTCTTTTCTCTTCTTAGTTACACAAGAAATCTATAACAGACTACAGTGTTTGTTTGAAGTAGAACAAAGAGATTGATTTTAGTTCGATCAAAGTATGTCAATCCTTGGCGTCTTCTGTAGAATATATATGGTGAGTTGGTTTTCATTCTTCACGACGTGATAGTGAAGTGAATGAGCAGCAACCCAAGGGAGTTGATTTTCTGAATCAATCAAGATGATTTCATTTCAGAAATAGAATGAACTTTTCCTTTCGTTGCTTCCTAAATTACCTTTTCCTTGTGAGTCGTTGGAGAGAATATTTTCAGAGGATCTTCTATCATGATTGATTGGTGCCTTCCATAAATTATCCATTTGAATATCCTTATGATTGATCTTCTATATTGATTGATTTATGCCTTCTGTAAATGGTTGATTTGAATATCCAGTTTCCATAGAACGCGCAGTTACAGCTTGATTCCTGCCTCTTTGATTTGTGCTTCCAGATATTCTATTAGAGTCTTTTCTATTGTCATGACATCCTTTGTGATTGGTTTCCTACAAGTAGAATTAAGTTATTGTCTATCATTAAAATCCAAATCTAATAATTTTTCCCTTTTTTATGATGACAAAAAAACTTAATTCATTAACTTTCATGTTTTAGTCAGCTCCCCCTCAACTTGGTGTGAGGTAAATTGAGTACTTGGAGTTGACTTCCTCTTATTCAGATGCCAGTAATTATCTTTACTTAGTCGACTGAGTCGTATCCTGTAAGTTAGTATACTTAATTACAGTCATCCACAGAGTATCCAAAATAAAACATGCAAAAGAAAAATTATCCACAGAGACCAAAAGAAATTGTCTAAATAATCAACACAAATTTAATGACGGAGGAAATAAGTAAGGGTGTTGAAGATAGCTTCTTTGAGGCAATTAAAGCTAGCATTCAAAGTGACTGAGACTCCATCCACTCGATCATGCACTTCCTTGAAAGCTTTCACTGCCTTTCTACTATTTTCAGCACCATAACTCTTAACTTGGACACGTCAGAACCTGTTTTCTTTGCAATTACATAGACATCTCCAACTAAAGTATGAGTGGCCAGCAGTAGTTCTCTGAAGGAGTATCAACCTTTGCAGTTCTAGAATATTGATGGCAACCTGAGGAGTATCTACCACTATGACATATCCCATACTAACAAATGCCCTGTTGTTATAGCACTTAGAAACAAATACATAGGTATAGTAAGAAAGAGGGATATTGAAAGCTTCGAGGAGATGAGTAATGACCATCCCGTAGGGTAGGCTTGAGGGATCTTCAGCACATTCAATCATAAAATTTATTACCCAGGAGGAAAGTTTCACCTTGTGATTGGTAAGAAAATATTAGACCAGAAAGGTGTCCCTTTGAGACAGAGTAGAGTAGGAATCAGTTATGGAGAGAATATTGATGGCAACAATGTGGGCAAGAATATGGGTTTCAAAATTGATGTCACTGGGCCCTAATTGGTTTATCAGGGGATCATACATGGAATTAGCAAGACATTCCTTGGCTTGTTCAAAAGACACTTCAAAATCATCAGGCCAAGAGTTCTTAAACAAAGCAAAGTAACCAGAACTTTTACATATAAAGAGGGTATCAAAAGTAGAGCAGTCTAGAATAATGCGCTGACCTAACACAAGAGACTCAATTTTATCAGATTTCTGAGAGTGAAAATTTACATAGAACATGCGAACTAAGGCTTCATAGACTTTTGGAGGAGTTAGGGCAAAAAAAAAAAATTCCCAACCTTGAAAAGCAAAGAAATCTTTTACCTTGCATTTTAGGACTTCCATCTCTTCCAAATTGATAATCCTTCCATGAGCGATTATCTTCCCTTTGAAGGAGACAAACTTATCTCTATTAGGAGAATCCCAATAGTTTAGTTCGGACTCCAGTGCATTGTCCAAGTCGATCTTCACCTTCTTCGGAGCGTACGCTGTTGTTCCTTCTTCCATGGGTCGCTTCCCTAGTGCCTTTTCTGCTAGAGCATTATTAGAGATGATCTCTTGAGAAGACGAAAAATACTCGGAGTGGTCAGAGCCAATAGTGACTGGTTCTGATGGTTGAGAGGGGTTTTTTGCTTTGGACCGAGTGCTTTTTCGGGTGGAACCAGAGGGATTTCTTGAGGCTTTAACCATTGGATAGAATGATTGAAGGAAGTATGCAAATGACTTTTAGGAGAGGGTGGACTAATAGAGGTGGAGAGGAGTGAAGTGACGAGACTGAGTCGACATGACTGACAGGGCAAAGAAAGTCAAGAGACATGATTGATTGATTCAGTTTCCATCTCGATAAGCCAAAAAGACGGAAAGAAAAGCTAAAAACGGAGGCGCATAATTAATGCAACAGGTAGTCATAATAAAGTAACACAGTAACAAAAGATTTGTTTCACCAAAAGCTAATTTAATACGCAATCTTTCAAGCAAAACAAAAATTAAAGCCTTATTTGGAAAAGGTAATAATGCCAAGTAATTACCTAAGAGTTTTAAATTTATCCTTTAGAAGAGGCTCAGTAAAAATATCAACTAATTGATTTTTCGTGTTTAACAAAAGATAATTCAATGTCGTACTTAAGAACATGGTCTCTAATGAAATGATGCTTGATATCTATATGTTTTGCTCTAGAATGATGCACATGGTTTTTATAAAGACATATAGCACTAGAATTATCATAGAAAAATTAACAGATTTAAATGAAAGATCATAATCAGTTAATTGGTGAATCATCCAAAGTAGTTGAGCACAGCATTGCCCAATGGCAATATATTTAGCTTCAGTTGTATAAAGTGCAATTGATCATTGTTTCTTACTGTTTCATGAAATAAGTGATTTGCCAAGCAATTGACATGTTCCACTTGTACTTTTCCTGTCATCTTTATCACCGGCAAGGTCTGCATCTGAAAAATCTTCGAGCTTAAAATTGTTAAGACGTGGATAGCACAATCCATGTGAAGTAGTTCCAATAAGGTATCTAATAATTCGCTTCACGACAGTTAAATGTGACTCCTTTGGAGCTGCTTGGAACCTGGCACATCTGCATGCACTAAACATTATATCAGGACGACTCGCAATTAAATAGAGTAGAGATCCAATCATTTCACGATATTTTGTTTCATCAACTGGTTTTCCTTATTCATCTTTGTCAGGAGATGTAGCTGGACTCATGGGAGTCCCAATTGCCTTAGCATTGTCCATTCCGAATTTTTGAATTAGCTCCTTTATGTATTTTGTTTGACAAATAAATATCCTTTCATCTGATTGATAAATTTGGAGTCCAAGGAAGAAAGTTAATTCTCCCATCATGCTCATTTCAAACTCACTTTGCATGAGATGTGAGAATTCCTTGCATAAAAGAGTGTTAGCACTTCCAGATATAATATCATCAACATAAATTTGAATAATGAGGTTTCCAGAAGATGATCTCTTGATAAAAAGAGTAGTGTCAATCTTACCTCTCAAAAATTCATGAGTAACCAAAAATGAGCTTAGTTTTGCATGCAAGGCTTTAGGTGTTTGCTTTAGCCCATAGAGAGCCTTAGACAACTTAAACACATGATAAGGAAACTGTGAGTTTTCAAAATCGAGAGGTTGTTTAACATAAACATCCTCACCAATGAATCCATTTCAAAACGCACTTTTAATATCCATTTGAAAAAGTTTAAAACCTTTGAAAGAAGCATATGCTAATAAAATACGAATTGATTCTAACCGTACTACCGGAGCAAAGGTTTCATCATAGTCGACTCCTTCTTGTTGAGAGTAACCCTGAGCGACTAGCCTTGCTTTATTCCGGATAACTTTACCTTATTCATTCAGTTTGTTTCTGAATACCCATTTGGTTCCTATGATTGCTGCATTTTCTGGTTTGGGCACCAATGTCCAGACTTGATTTTTATCAAATTGATCAAGTTCTTCTTGCATTACGTAAACCTAACTTGAGTCTTTCAAGGCTTCGTCAACTTTCTTTGGCTTTATTTGAGATATGAGTGCGATGTTGGCCTTTTTTTTTAAACCTCCTCTTGTTTTCATTACATCAATTGGATTTCCAATGATGAACTTCTGAGGATATTCTCGTTCGCTTCTCCACTCATTTGGTACTATTTCCGTACGTTGATTAGTCGACTCGTTCTGAGGTTGATCGTGCTCAATTATGCCTTCATTAGTCGACTGTGGGATTTCAATCGTTTTGTTTGTAGTTTCTTCTGAAGTTTTCTGTTCACTGTTCTTTGGCTGATTTTGGTTGATCTCTTCATCACCTGCAAAATCTCCTTTCTTGGTCATAGAGTTATTATCATCAAAAATAATGTGCACTGATTCCTCTACACATAGGGTACGCTTATTATAGATTCTAAAAGAACTACTGTTATTCGAGTAATCTAGAAATATACCTTCATCACTTCTTGGATCAAACTTACCGAGATTGTCCTTGCCATTGTTGTGGACAAAACATTTTCTTCCAAAAGGATGAAAGTATACAATATTAGGTTTCTTACCTTTCTATAATTCGTATGGAGTTTTCTTCAAAATGAGTCGAATCAAACACCTGTTGAGAATGTGACAAGCTGTGCGAACTACTTCTGCCCAGAAATGATTTGTAAGAAAATGGTCTAGTATCATGGTTCTTGCCATATCTTGCAGAGTTCTATTCTTACATTCAACCACTCTATTTTGTTGTTGTGACCTTGGTGTTGAGAAATTGTGAGTGTAACCTTGATCATTCCAGAATTCTTCAAAAATTCTACTTTCAGATTATCCTCCATGATCACATTGAATAGTTGTTATAAGATGCCCCTTTTCTCGTTCAACTCTTTTATAGAAAATCTCAAAAAAACTCAATGCTTCATCTTTATGAGATAAGAAAATAACCCCATGTAAAGCGCGAGTAGTCATCAACAATAACGAAAGCGTATCGTTTACCTCCAATTCTTGCAGTTTTAGTAGGTCCCAACAGATCCATGTGAAGCAATTGTAGAGGCTTGGAAGTAGACACAATGTCCTTGGTTTTGAAAAAGTTTCTAGTTTGCTTACCAATTTGACATGCATCACATACATGATTTCTAGAAAAATTGAACTTAGGAAGACTAATAACTAAGTCATGCTTGGAGAGCTTTTCAATAAGATGCATGCTTGCATGACCGATTTTTTTATGCCAGAGCCATGGATCATCGGATATGGATACTAAACAGATATGACTATCTAGATTTTCAATGCCATCAAGAATGTAGACGTTTCCATACCTTTTTTATGGAAGAATAATCATACCTGCCTCATTTTTAATAGCACATCTGGTTTTCTTGAATTTAACTTCGTATCCTGAATCACACAGTTGGCTAATACTTAGAAAATTGTAATTGAGTCCATCCACTAGATATACTTCAGTAATATCGTAATTATTGCTAAATGGAACTGTGACAGTACCAACTATCTTTTCTCTTGAATCATCACCGAATTTGACATTTCCTCCATTTATTTTTGTAACTTCTTTGAATAGATTTTTGTCACCCGACATGTGACTGGAACGCGCACTGTCTAAATACTATTTTTCTTTGCGACTCTTTCTGTGGTGTTCCTGCAAAATAAAATTATCACCTTTTTTTAGGTACCCAAGCTTGCTTGGGTCCGTGTTGGTTAGTATTACTTGAATCAGGATTAGTTTTGGGTTTCCAAACCCATCCTGAAATATTTGATTTACGAAATCTACAAAAAGAGTATTTATGACCAACTTTATTACAGTATTGACACACAGGGGTTGATCCAGTTTTTGATCTCCCACTTGTGTTAGTACTTGTGGACTTAGTTCTAGCTAGTTCTTTTCCAGTTGACTTGTATGTCGCCTGGTTAGATTTGGAAAAACTGTGACTGGTGGGCTTGCGCATGCCATTAAGTTGCATATGCAATTCCTGAACTTCATCTTGAAGTACATCTCTTTCGATTTCACAGACTTCAAGTTTAAGTTCCCAACCCTTCTTTTCTCTATTGAGTCTCCTTAGTTTATTCAACATTTTTTAGACTCCTTTAGTGTAAGGTCAAGAATATCCTGCAATTTATTACATCTATCACAGTTATAGGATCTTACCTCTCTTGTTTTACCTCGTGCCATGAAATAATTTTTAGTATCTTCTTTGCATCCATCGTCTAATGCATTTTCATCGGTCCAGCAGCCAGAGTATATGTTCATGTCGTTTTTCAAAATGGTCATGAAGCACATGTTTGCTATTTCTTTGTGCTCTGAATTATCTTCATAACTCTAGCTTCCGAAGGATTTGTTTTTATTGAATCCTCTAGAGACTTTTCTTTTAAGATCTGGGCATTCAGCTTGAACATGCCCATACCTTCCACACTCATAACACTTTCCATCATTCTTGTCTTATTCAGTGTATTGCCTGGTTTGCCTGGGTGGAATCCTTCCCCTTCTTTTGTTTCTATACCTTCTCATTAATCCATCCATGTTTCTTGATACCATTGTAATTTCTTCTTCAAGAGCTTCTGAGTCATCATCAATATCATTTTCAAGTCCTTCAGTTGTAGCTTTGAAGGCGTTTTCTTCTTTTCTTCCTGGTTTGTTTTCCTGAGATGGGTCTTCTCGAATACTATAAGATCTCCTCGTAATTTATCATATGAAATTTTGTTTAGATCTTGAGATTCAAGTCGCTACTACTTTTGTCTGCCAAGTGGTAGGTAGACTCCTTAGACTTTTTTGAACTTGATCACCACTTGTGCAGGGTTTACCAAAAGCTTTTAGATCGCCAATGATTTTGCTGAACCTTGCAAACATTTCCTCAATGGATTCTCCTTCTTTCATCTGGAAGAGTTCATAATCATGGACCAACATGTTTATTCGAGTTTCTTTCACTTTGCTGGTTCCTTCATAAGTGACTTCCAGTTTGTCCCACATTTCTTTGGTTGTATCACAGCTTGAGATTTACTCATACTCCTCTCCACTTATAGCATTATAGAGTAAATTTTTATGCCTTAACATTGACTTTAATAACTGTCATTTGCTCGTCTGTGTATTCATCTATATCTCCATGATTAGTGGGTGGTTGAGCTGTTGCTGGTAGTGGATAGTTATCCTTTTTGATAATGCGCCATACTTTGACATCATAAGATTTTGCATATATTTTCATTCGCACTTTCCAGTGAGAAAAGTATTGTCCATTGAAATATGGTGGCCTGACTTGCGACGTTCCTTCTTGAAATAGTGCTCTAACAGTTACTTGATTTTTCATGGTCTTTTCTCACACGCTGTTAAGCAAAAAGTGTGAGACTAGCTCTGATATCAATTAAAAGTGCAAGAGGGGGGTAAATTGAAATTTATTCTTTCTTTTGCAAGGTAGTCGAGTAATTTACGTTCTAGTCGACTGATATTTTCGAAACTAAGTATAAGAAAGGAAATTACATAAAGTAAATGACACAGAGTATTTTTATACGGGTTCGAATTCAGAGTGAATCATACGTCCAGTCCCCCTGGGCTGCAAGGGTGATCTTTTTCAAATATGAATTGACTTAGTACAAATTGGTTGATGTTGTTATACACCAACATCCTTTTGATCACTTTGTTCTTATCTCTTATGGTTGATACAATGCCTCGCCAGTGTTCTTTTCTCTCTCTCTCTCTCTCTCTCTCTCTCTTCTCTTCTTACTTACACAAGAAATCTATGACAAACTATAATGTTTGTTTGAAGTAGAACAAAGAGATTGATTTTGGTTCGATCAAAGTATGTCAATCCTTGGCGTCTTCTATAGAATATATATGGTGAGTTGGCTCCCATTCTTCATGGCGTGATTGTGAAATGATTGAGCAGCAACACAAGGGAGTTAATTTTCAGAATCAATCAAGATGATGTCATTCCATAAATAGAATGGATGTTTCCTTTCGTTGCTTCCTTAATTTCCTTTTTCCTTGTGAGCCATTGGAGAGAATATTTTCAGAGGATCGTCTTTACTGATTGATTGATGCCTTCCATAAATGATCCATTTGAATATCCACGTGATTGATCTTCTATATTGATTGATTTATGCCTTCCGTAAATAGTTGATTCGAATATCCAGTTTTCATAGAACGTGTGGTTACAGCTTGATTCTTGCCTCCTTGATTTGTTCTTCCAGATCTTCTGTTAGAGTCTTTTCCATTCTCATGACATCCTTTGGGATTGGTTTCCTGCAAGTAGAATTAAGTTATTGTCTATCATTAAAATCCAAATCTAACAGTAGGTTGATCGTGGAAATTTCGTTAAGAAGATCGTAAAAGGGGGTCGATATAGAAATTATAATCTTTCCATTAATGAAATGCCTTAAATTTTGTAGAAGAAAATTAATTAACTTTTTTTAAGTCGATATGGAAATTATAATCTCTCCATTGATGAAATGCCTTAAAGTTCGTAGAAGAAATTAATTTACCTTTTTTTAACTTCATATGATGTTTAAGTTTGTTCTTAAAATTCGTTATTTAGACAAACCAATATTAGCAGATTTTATCTTGAGAAAGTATTTATGGTGAGACATCAATTGCATGTTTCTTGACACCTAACTTTTCAGTTTCCATTTTTTGCGAGCACTTATACTGTTTAATGTTTCTGTGTAATTAGCTATGCTTCAAATTGAATCATATTTGCTCTTCTACTTTGTCTTCTAAATTTTTCAGAATGCAAAAAGTCAATACTTTCGGTCTCGCCTTCATTTTATTGCTCATTTGTTCATGTTGGCTTTTTCTATGTGCTATGGATGTGAACATGATTATGATTTGCTTCATTTTATTTTTACTATTAAAGTGAGACTATGAAGACCATTAATCTTGATCCTTATTGCTTGCTCAATCTACCCGTGCACCAACTCTGTATCTATTGTAGTTGGTAAATATTTTATTTTTATATTACTGATTTTTCTGTATACTCTGACATACTATTGATATGACTATTACCTCTGTTGAATTCACAGATTAGTAATGTGCACTTAATAGTGATAATCATAATAAAATAGTAATATGTTCTTGGGGAAGCTTATGTAATTTCTGAATTCTACTATTGTGAACACATTGAAAATTATGGTGATTGTGATTTTATTTTTTAATCTTTTGTTGTTGATTTGTGTGTTTTCCCCTCATTTTACGATTTTTAGCTATATTTCTCTTCATATTTTGAGCATATAAATACTGTTACGTAAGTGTCTAGAGTCATAACTTGCTTTAATTTGTTGTGAGCAGTGGCAAAGGTACATAGCCCTAAGGGTGGTCACCTGATCATCCTTCGTTAAAAAATTACGTTGTATATATAGGTAAAATACTAGATTTTAATTGTATATCACATATATTAAACACCCTTTATCGGAGATTTTTTTACTTATTTCAAGTTTGAACACCCTAAATGAAATTGCTGGCTTCGCCACCGATTGTGAGGAAAGTATAAATATAGTTGCACGCCGCAACTCAGGAAAGGAAGCAGTTCGTGCCTAATTATTTTGGGTATTATTTGGATTATGCAAACTTCTTTGGCTCTCCGTTGTGTCTTTTTTGTTTCGCAGCTTTCGCCTTCGCTTTGTTTTTCCTTCTTTTGTGTTTACTATAGCTAATGAGTAGGAAGATTCAGGAGTGTTCCTTGTTCTACGCTGATCTATCTCCTATGAGTAGGAAAATATTGCTCATCTCTTATTTAAATGTAGATTGTCTAATGAAGTCTCGAAAAAAATTACTTACTAGACAAGGTTTGTTAGACCTTTGCTGGACTGGCAGCATGTAATCAAATGGCCATGTGCAGTAAAGACGGGTAATAGTGCAGTAGCAGAGGTGTTCAAAATGATTATGGCTGGATGTATTTATCATGGGTAAATTTCACAAATAGTCATATGACTATGACTTTTTTTCACCAAAATCATATAACTTTATTCTCACAGAAAAATCATATAACTACGATTTTATTTTATTTTTACAAAAGTCATATAACTTTGTTTTCTCACACAAAAATCATAAAAGTTTCACTAACTAACATAAAAATCATAGAGGTCGGAAAATAATTTTTTCTGGTACTATTTTCTTACTTTACGTTTTTTTATTTTTTATTTTCAGTCTAATTAATAATTACCTAATTAAAATAGGAAAAATATGAGTATATTTTTAGCCCTCCTAAAAATAATAGCCGATAAAATATTTTTTATATATGTGTGTATTATATACATATAACATACACATTCTATATATATTTTGGCTTGCAAATGCAATTAGTTTTGACCGTTCAGTTAATTTAATATTTTTCCTTAAAATAGGAATGACCCAACCCAGCCTGACACAATACTGATATACGTAAGTTAAAATAATACTAAAAGTGAATTCTTCCCCCATAAGAAATTTAGTTCGAAATGCATGAGATTCTGACAAAAAAACATGAAAATAAAAGATATAATTAGAGAGCACTTGAAATAAAAATGCTATCGATTTGAATAAAAATCTTGAAAAGAAAAATAAAAGATAGAAGTATCATATTTTGAAGGATTTACTATTCAATTTTAGTATTATTTTAATTTTTATACGTAAGTATCGGGTGAGCCAGGTGTAGGATGTCGTGACGGCACCTAGTCTCTAAGACTAGGTAAGCATAACAATATGCGGAAACATCAAATAAAAACTTAAAATTTCAAAACATCAACAATTTCATCAATATACTATAAGCTCAATACGTACAGTTTCCCAAAACCTGGTGAGATATAAGTCAAAAACTCTAGATACAGTACCAAATAATCCTATACATCAAAGTCTATCAAAATGTAAAGAAATAAGAAAAGAACGGGATAGAAGGGGACTCCAAAGCATGCGGACGCGGGCAGGTGTACCTTAAAGTCTCCAATAAGCAAGCAACACAACGCTCTAACACCGAGGCTGATAGGATGTACCTAAATCTGCACAAAACATGTGCAGAAGCGTAGTATGAGTACAACACAACGGTACTCAGTAAGTGCCAAGCCTAATCTTGATAGAATAGTGACGAGGTCGGGTCAGTGCCTTACCGGAGATAATAAGAAACAAGACATAGATAATATGATATAATGAAAATGACAGGGAAGTGAACAATAAAGAATTTACGAAAAATAACAACACGAAATCAAGGAAAGCTAATACAACACGAAAGGAAAACAAGAATTTTACATGTTAAGGAAAACAAGAACCAAACAATACAACAAATACAGAATATCAATAGAGTCACTCCCGAGGTACCGCCTCGTAGTCCCAAATCGTAAAAACAAATCACATTATTTCCTTATATCACTGCGGGACCCTTTAGGTTTGATTTTTGAAAATTATTTTTCCGAAATAGCATCCCGCGTTTTAGCCCACCTTATCACACCGCATGGCTTCTAGTAGTTCCCCTACTAGCCACACGCATCAAGCCCACCTTATCTCACCACATGCGTTTCAACACCCAGACCTTATACCACCGCATGCGTATCAATAATCACAATGGCACGGCAGAAACCTTGTGAAATAATAATAACCGCACGGCAGAAACCTCGTGCAAACAATAACAACCGCACGGCAGAAACCTCGTGCAAATAATAACAATCACACGGTAGAAACCTCGTGCAAATAACCAATCAATCACTTCAATAATAACACGAAAGCCAAAATACAATGACTAAGCAAATGACGTTCCAAGGATATTCCAAGGATAGCAATTTCAAGTAAAGAATTCTCACAGTTAAGTAATGAACACGAAAATCAAGAAAAATAAGTAATTCAACTAAACATATGATACAAGTTGCAAATAGGAGATAAGACAAGTAGACATGTGAAATTAGGCTAAACATGATAACTATAACGTGCCAAAGTAACTCAATTAAGGCATGAAAAAGAAACTACGTAGCAAAAACCGGAATTTCAACATTTAGTCCATTGTACGCACTCGTCACCTTGCATACACGGCCTTCACATATCACAAATTATCACCCAAATACCAAATGGTAAGGGGATCTCCCCCCTCCCCCTCCCCCCAAAGGTTAGACAAGTTACTTACATCAAACCACGCTCAATCAATCAATTAGAAGGCATTTCCCTCGATTTTCCAACTCCAAATGGCTCGAATCCAAATGCTTTCTCTGAAAATCCCTCAATATCTCGCCTCAATCCGAGCTCTAAAAGTCCCAAAAATGAAAATAAAGCAAACCCTCGAAAAACCCTCTTTTCTGCCCAGCGACTTCCGCATCTGCAGCCTTTGGGTCATTTCTGTAGCGTCGCACCTGCGGAAAAACCATCATAGGTGCGGTCCCAACTTAAATGCTTCTGCGGATGAGGGCTCGCTTCTGCGAGACCGCTTCTGCGGGAAAATGGATCGCACCTGCAATCAAGCCCCAAGGTTGTTTCCCCAGTTCCGCTTCTGCGAGGGAACTTACGCATCCGCGAGTCCGCTTTTGCGGACACATGATCGCACCTGCGATCCCAGCTAGGCTAGATACCGCACCTGCGGCCAATCCCTCCGTAGGTGCGAAGACACCAGAACCAGTCCAGCATCAGCAAATTCCCAAAGTCCAAAAATGATCTGATTCACATTCGGGTCCCCCGGGACCCCGTCCGAATATACCAACAAGTTCCAAAACACATAACGGACCGACTCGAGGCAACAAATCACATCAAAAAACATCCAAAAAATGAATCGCACCCCAATTCAAGCCTAATGAACTTATAAACTTTCAAATTTTGAAACCAACACCGATTTCATACCAAACCAACTATGTTTAACCCCAAATTTTGTACACAAGTCATAGTTGACATTACATACCTATTCTAGCTTCCGGAATCGTGATCCGACCCCGATATCAAAGAGTCCACTCCCGGTCAAACTTTCAAAAAATCTTCCAACTTTCACCAATTAACGCCGAAATGACCTATGGATCTCCAAATCAACATCCGGACACGCTCCTAAGAATCAAATTATCATACGGAACTATTGGAACTGTCAAAACTCCATTCTGGAGTCATCTTCACACAAGTCAAACTACGGTCAACTCCTACGACTTAAACTTCCAATTTAGAGTTTATGTGTCCCATTTCACTCTGAAACCAAAAACCAAACCTCTCGGCAAGTCACGTAACCACAATATAACACAGAGAAGGCAATAAATAAAGGTTCGGGGCTAATACAATCAAAACAACCGGCCTGGTCATTACATCCTCCCCCTGTTAAAACAAATATTCGTCCTAGAACGAGTATAGAGACATACCTAAAGTGGTGAAAAGATGAGGATAACGGCTGCACATATCATGCTCGGTCTCCCAAGTCACCTCCTCGACTGGCAGACCCATCCACTAGACCTTAACTGAAGCAATGTTCTTCGACCTCAACTTTCGAACCTGCTTGTCCAAAATGGCCATCGGCTCCTCAACATAAGATAGATCCTTGTCCAACTGGACTGAGATAAAGTCTAACACATGAGACGGATCATCGTGATACTTCTGGAGCATAGAAACATAGAACACTGGATGAACTGCAGCTAGACTAGGTGGTAGTGCAAGTCTGTAGGCCACCTCTCTAACCCTCTCAAGAATCTCAAAAGGCTTGATATATCTAGGGCTCAGCTTGACCTTCTTTCTGAACCTTATAACACCCTTCATGGGTGAAACTCGGAGCGAGACCCGCTCCCCAACCATGAATGCAACGTCGCAAACCTTCCGATCTACATAAGCCTTCTGTCTGGATTGGGCTGTACGAAGTTGATCCTGAATCAATTTAAGCTTTTCCAAAGCATCTTGAACCAAGTATGTACCTAATAGCCTAGCCTCGCCTGGCTCAAACCAACCCATAGGAGACCGGTACCGCCTACCATACAAAGCCTCATACGGGGCCATCTGAATGCTCGACTGATAACTGTTGTTGTAGGCAAACTCCGCAAGCGGCAAGAACTGATCCCAAGAACCCCCAAACTTCATCACACACGCACGAAGCATATCCTCCAATATATGAATAGTGTGCTTGGACTGTCCGTCCGTCTGAGGGTGAAATGTTGTACTCAACTCCACCCGAGTACCCAACTCATATTTTACGGTGACTCTCTAGAACCACGATGTAAACTGTGTACCCCGGTCCGAGATGATAGATACCGGCACGCCATGAATCCTGACAATATCGCGAATGTAAACCTGAGCCAGTTGCTCTAAAGAGTAAGTAGTCACCACTGGAATGAAATGAGCTGACTTGATCAATCTATCCACCATCACCCAAACTGCATCAAACTTTCTCTGTGTCCGTGGGAGCTCAACAACAAAATTCATAGTAATTCGCTCACATTTCCACTCCGTAATCTCTAGTTTCTGAAGCAATACACCTGGTCGTTGATACTCATACTTCACCTGCTAGCAATTTGGGCACCGAGATACATACTCCATTATGTCCTTCTCCATTCTCCTCCACCAATAATGTTGCCTCAAGTCCTAATACATCTTCGCGACACTGAATGAATGGAGTACCGCAAACTGTGAGCCTCCTGGAGAATCAACTCACGCAAGCCATCTACATTTGGCACACAAAGCCAACCCTGTATCCGTAATACGCCATCATATCTAATAGTGACCTCTTTGGCATCGCCGTGCTGAACCGTGTCCTTGAGGACAAGTAGATGGGGGTTGTCATACTGACGCTCTCTGATACGATCATAAAGAGAAGACCGAGAAACTACACAAGCCAAAACTCGGCTCGGCTCAGAAACATCTAATCTAACAAACTGGTTGGCCAAGGCCTGAACATCCAAGGTTAATGGCCTCTTTGCTACCGGTAGATATACTAAACTGCCCAAACTCTCCGCCTTACTACTCAATGTATCGGCCACCACATTGGCCTTCCCGGGATGATATAGAATGGTGATATCATAGTCCTTAAGCAACTTTAACCACCTCCGCTGCTGCAAGTTAAGATCCTTCTATTTTAACAGATGTTGTAGACTCTGGTGATCGGTGTATACCTCACAAGGGACATAGTACAAATAGTGTCGCCAGATCATCAAGGCATGAACAATAGCTGCTAACTCGTGGTCATGGACATGATAGTTTTTCTCATGCACCTTCAACTATCTAGACACGTAGACAATCACTCTACCATCCTGCATCAATACCGTGCCGAGACCAATGGGCGACGCATCACAATACACAGTATAAGACCCCGAACTTGTAGGCAAGACCAATAATGGGGTTGTAGTCAAAGCAGTCTTGAGCTTTTGAAAGCTCTCCTCACACTCCTTGGTCTACCTGAATGGAGCACCCTTCTAGGTCAACCTGGTCATATGTGTTGCAATAGACGAGAAACCCTCTACAAATCGACGATAATACCCTGCCAAACCAAGAAAGCTCCAGATATCCATAGCCGAGGAAGGTCTGGGCCAACTCTGCACTGCTTTAATCTTCTTTGGATCTACCTTGATCCCTTCACTCGACACTACATGACTCAAAAATGCCACTGAATCTAGCTAGAATTCACTCTTCGAAAATTTTGTATATAACTTCTTTTCTCTCAAGGTCTGAAGCACAGTCCTCATGTGTTGCTCATGATCCTCCCGGCTTCGAAAGTACACCAGAATGTCATCAATAAATAAAATGATGAACGAGTCAAAATAAGGTTGAAGTACACTATTCATCAAGTGCATAAATGTTACTAGGGAGTTGGTCATCCCAAAATACATCACAAGGAACTCGTAATGTCCATACCGAGTCTTGAAGGCGGTTTTCGGGATATCTAACTCCCGAATCTTCAACTGATGATAGCCTGAATGCAAGTCGATCTTAAAGAACACTCTAGCACCCTGAAGCAGATCAAATAGCTTATCAATACGTGGCAGTGGATACTTGTTATTCACTGTAACCTTCTTCAACTGGCGATAATCAATACACATTCGCATAGAACCATCCTTCTTCTTTACAAATAAGAGTGGAGCATCCCCAAGGCGACACACTAAGCCGAATGAAGCCCTTATCAAGCAACTCCCGCAACTGTTCCTTTAACTCTCTCAACTCTGTCGGGGCCATACGATAGGGTGGAATATAAATGGGCTGAGTGCCCGGTAACAAATCAATACTAAAGTCGATATCTTTGTCGGGCGGCATGCTCAGAAAATCCGCCGGGAATACATCTGGATAATCCCTCACTACATGAACTAACTCGACAGTAGGAGTATCAATACTGACATCTCTCACATATGCCAGATACGCATCACACCCTTTCTCAACCATCCGTTGAGCCTTTAGAAATGAAATAACTCTTCTAGGAATATAATCTAAAGCACCTTTCCACTTTATCCGTGGTAATCCTGCAGCTGGACCACGGGTGCCACTATATATGCCAGACTCTTGACACCACTTAGCCTCCCTCTCCGAGTCAACATACCCTCCAATCTCCTAGCTATCCCCACCGCTTGCTAGTATGTGATGTCCATTTCCAACTCTCGGGCCATGTTATATTTGATATTGGGGTTGAGCCCCTCGATAAATCTACGGACCCGCTCTCTAACAGTGGCAACCAAGGTCGGTGCATGCCTAGCCAAATCACTAAACCGGACCCCATACTCTGACATGGTCATAGAACCCTGGCACAACTGCTCGAACTCTGCGCGACATGCATCTCTGCGGCTATGGGGAACATACTCCTTCAAGAATATATCCGAGAACTGAGTCCACAAATCACGTCCTCTGGTATGACCTCTGGGACCTGGTCATCCTGAACCCGCTGCTCTGGGGTACGGACGACCGGAGTCTGTGCTCCTCCCCCGACCTGAGATGTAGCAGGAGCAAGTGCAATCAACCCTGCCAGAGCTAAAGTGCCGAACATGCTTAGAAATTGGGCGAGAGTCTCCTAGAGAGCTGATGCAGTAACAGGCGTCTCAGGTGCTTGCCCTCCAACTGGATCTACCGATGGCTCCTCTGTAGCAGCTCGTGCAGGTGCTCAGGCTGCACCACATGGACGCCATCGGCCTCTACCCGGGCCCCGGCCTCTCGTGGCTCTAGCATGGGGTGCGGGTGCCTGGTCATCTGATCCAGCTGTATGTGTCCTCACCATCTGTGAGAGAATAGAAAGATAGAAATTTAGAATCGAAAGTCAAAGATTTTGCACGATAAGGAATCAAAGAAGTGGAGCTTTTCCTAACAGTTCCATAGCCTCCCGAAGATAAGTACAGACGTCTCCGTACCGATCCTCGAGACTCTACTAAACCTACTTGTGACTCATAACACCTATGAACCTAGAGCTCTAATAGCAACTTATCACGACCCCAAATGCCCTCTGTAACATATCGTGACGACACCTAGTCTCTAAGACTAGGTAAGCCTAACAATATGCGAAAACATTAAATAAAAACTTAAAATTTCAAAACTTCAACAATTTCATCAATAGACTATAAGCTCAATACGTATAATTTCCCAAAACCTGGTGAGATATAAGTCACAAGCTCTAGATACAGTACCGAACAATCTTATACATCACTCTCTATCAAAATGTAAAAAAATAAGAAAAGAACGGGATAGAAGGGGACTCTGAGGCATGCGGGTACCGGCAGGTGTACCTTGAAGTCTCAAATAAGCAAGCCATACAATGCTCTAACACCGAGGCTGATAGGATGTACCTGGATCTGCACAAAATATGTAGAGAAGCGTAGCATGAGTATACCAAAACGGTACCCAATAAAGGCCAAGCCTAGCCTCGATAGAGTAGTGACGAGGTCGGGTCAGGGCCCTACTGGAGATAATAAGAAACAAGATTGAGATAATATGATGTAATGAAAATGATGGGGACATGAACAATAAAGTATTTACGGGAAATAACAATACGAAATCAAGAAAAGCTAATACAACACGAAAGGAAAAACAAGAATTTTACATGTTAAGGAAAACAAGAACCAAATAATACAACAAATAAAGAATATCAACAGGGGCACTCCCGAGGTACCGCCTCATAGTCCCAAATCATAAAAATAAATCAATGTCTTTCCTTATATTACCGCGGGAGCCTTTATATTTGGTTTTTGAAAATTATTTTTTCAAAATAGCATCCCGCATTTTAGCCCACCTTATCACACCGCATGGCTTCTAGTAGTTCCCCTGCTAGCCACGCGTATCAAGCCCACCTTATCTCACCGTATGCTTTTCAATACCCAGGCCTTATACCACCTTATGCGTATCAGTAATCACAACAGCACGGTAGAAACCTGTGCAATAATAACAACCGCACGACAGAAACCTCGTGCAAATAATAACAACCGCATGACAGAAATCTCGTGCAAACAACCAAACAATCACCTCAACAATAACACGAAAACCAAAATACAACAACTGAACAAATGACGTTCCAAGGATAGCAATTTCAAGTAAAGAATTCTCACAGTTAAGTAATGAACATGAAAATCAAGAAAAATAAGTAATTCAACTACACATGTGATACAAGTTGCAAATAGGAGATAAGACAAGTAGACATGTGAAATTAGGCTAAACATGATGACTATAACGTGCTAAAGTAACTCAATTAAGGAATGAAAAGGAAACTACGTAGCAAAAACCGAAATTTTAATATTTAGCCCGCTCACCTTGCGTACACGGCCTTCACATATCACAAATTATCACCCAAATACCAAATCGTAAGAGGATCCCCCTCTCCCCACAAGGTTAGACAAGTCATTTACCTCAAACCACACTCAATCAATCAATTAGAAGGCCTTTCTCTCGATTTTCCAACTCCAAACGGCTCGAATCCAAATGTATCCTCTGAAAATCCATTGAAATCTCGCCTCAATTCGAGCTCTCAAAGTCCCAAAAATGAAAATGAAGCAAACCCTCGAAAAATCCTATTTTCTGCCGAGCGACTTCCGCATTTGCGGCCTTTGGGTCGCTTCTGCGGCGCCGCACCTGCGAAAAAACCATCGCAGGTGCGGTCCCAACTTAAATCCAGGGCTTCCGCTTCTGCGGATGAGGGCTCGCTTCTGCGAGACCGCTTATGCGGGAAAATGGATCGCACCTGCGATCAAGCCCCAAGGTTGTTTCCCTAGTTCCGCTTTTGTGATGGAACTTCCGCATCCGCAAGTCCGCTCATGTGGACACATGATCGCACCTGCGATCCTAGCTAGGCTAGATCAAATCTGCTCCTACGACCAATGGCTCGCATTTGCGAGCCCGCACATGTGGCCAATCCTTCCGCAGGTGCGAAGACACCAGAACTAGCCCAGCATCGGCAAATTCCCTAACTCCAAAAATGATCTGATTTCCATCTGATTCACATCCGGGGCCCCCGGGACCCATCGAATATACCAACAAGTTTCAAAACATATAACAGACCGACTCGAGGCCACAAATCACATCAAACAACATCAAAAATACGAATCGCATCCCAATTCAAGCCTAATGAACTTATGAACTTTTAAATTCCGAAACTAACACCGATTTCATATCAATCAACTCCGATTAACCCCAAATTTTGTACACAAATCATAATTGACATTACATACCTATTCCAACTTCCAGAATCGGGATCTGACCCTGATATCAAAAAGTTCACTCCCGGTCAAACTTTCCAAAAATCTTTCAACTTTTCAACTTTCGCCAATTAACGCCGAAATGACCTACAGATCTCCAAATCAACATCCGGACATGCTTCTTAGACTCAAATCACCATACAGAGCTATTGGAACCGTCAAAACTCTATTCCGGAGTTGTCTTCAGACAAGTCAAACTACTGTCAACTCCTACGACTTAAACTTCCAATTTAAGGACTATGTGTCCCATTTCACTCTGAAACCAAAAATCAAACCTCCTGGCAAGTCACGTAATCATAGTATAACACAGAGAAGGCAATAAATAGGGGGTCGGGGCTAATACACTCAAAACTACCGGATGGGTCGTTACATTATATATGAGTATTGGGCTAGGTCGGGTTGGCTCATCCCTCTTTTAATTGGATTATTATTTATTAGACTGAAAATAAGAAAATAAAAAATCACAATTAAGAAAATACTACTGAAAAATTATATTTTTCAATCACTATGATTTTTGTGTGAGTTAGTAAAAGTTTTGTGATTTTTGTGTGAAAAAACATAGTTATATGACTTTGGTGAAAAAAAGTCATAATTATATGATTTTTGTGTAAAAAAACAAAGTTAAATGACTTTAGTGAAAAAAAGTCATAGTTATATGACCATACGTAAAATTTAACCTATTTATATCTGGCAAGAGATATTTTTTAGATTTTTTCAAAATAAATAAAGGACAGATGAAAAGATCATCACGCAGCTGATACAAGAGATCTTTTGGCTAGGAGAGTTTGAATTTCTATCCTTGGTGTTATCTGGTGTAGTTGCGTTAGAAGTTGTTGACACATATAGTTGCTGAAAGTTGGGACTGTTGTCCAACTTCAGTTTGTTTGTTTGAGACATTGTACATATAGTTACTTGGTAATTAATTGCTTTTATTTACCAATAAACATGAATAAATAGTCATAATACCACACAAAAAAAAAGGATATGAAAAATAGTTCTTAGTTTGTGGAATTTCTGATTTTCTTGAAGACGATAGAAGATTAATGGCCACGAAAATAATGTATGTATGGGGAGGGGTATCAAAGAGAAACAAAGGAAAGATAAAAACTAACTAGAAAAACAGTGGCACTGAGAGAAAAGGAATGTTTGTTAAAGACTCTGTTTAACTTCTCATAATTATGATTATTAAGCTGATAAATTAATTATTTTATAAATTTACTCATGTTTTCAACTTCAAATTCAAAATTCAGTTACTAACATAGAAGAAAATTCTCAATAGTTACTTTTCTACGAAACAATACATTTATGTTAAACTAGAGTTCATATACCTAAAAAATAATACCATGCACAATACCTCAAAGGCTCAAATACAAAATATTCAAAAGAGAAGGGCAGTATATTGGCTAAAGCAAAAAAATAATAATGGGCCAATGAAAAGGTTGGGTTACATGGGCCTGTTGATTGGGTTGGGTCTCCAATCATTAGTAGTAATTTGGCCCATCAATACGTACCACAGCACGCCACCTTGAAATGTGACGAATACTCCTCCTAAGTTAAATTAAATTAAATTTAAGATAAAAAATGAGTATCAATATGTCTTTTCCTTGTCGGTAGTTATTTTTCTGTGAGAGACCAGCTCCCGTTTGGCCATAAAATTTGGGAGCTTTTTTTCAAATTTTATTTTCAAATAATTATTTGTTTATAGATTTTAGCCATTTTTTGGCAGGTTTTAAAAACAAAATCTTCAAAAAACAAAAATAGCTCTAGAGTAGTTTTTGAAGTTTTGAAATTCTACTCACAAAACTTTAAATTCTTTTCAAGTAAAATGCATGTCTAAACACAATGTTAACTTTCAAAAACTATTTTTTATCTTATCTTCAAAAATATATTTTATAAAATTTCAATCAAATTTATGTCCAAACCCTAGCTAGATTAACCTAAAACTAAATTCAAATACTTCAAAAACATATGACTATGTTAGAACTCAACACCTAAATACTCAAATAAAAGAAGAGAAAAGGCAAAATAGTATGTTTTAAGCGAAAAAATAAAAATGGGCTCGTGAAAAAATTGGGTCACATAGGCCTGCTGATTGGGTTGGGCCTCCGGACGCTAATAGTAATTAGGCCCATCACAACTAGGGTTTCAATAAGTACCACAGCATATTAAAGAGCTCTTCCTTCTAAGGTTTCACATCGCTGCTAGGGTTTTAGCGATCGCCATTTTCACGCACACACACAGTGGGAGAGCGAAGGAGAGAAACTAAGACAAGATGAAGACCATACTGTCATCAGAAACCATGGATATCCCTGACGGCGTGAGCATCAAGGTGAAGGCAAAACAAATTGAAGTGGAGGGACCAAGGGGCAAACTTGTCCGAAACTTCAAGCATCTCAACCTCGATTTTCAGCTGATCAAGGACGAGGAAACTGGAAAGAAGAAGCTGAAGATCGACGCTTGGTTTGGATCTCGTAAGACTACCGCTGCTATCCGTACTGCTCTTAGCCATGTTGAGAATCTCATCACTGGTGTGACCAAAGGTTACCGCTACAAGATGCGTTTCGTGTATGCTCACTTTCCTATCAATGCATCCATCACCGGTGGTAACAAGTCCATTGAGATCCGTAACTTCCTTGGCGAGAAGAGGGTAATTCTTACTTTAATTTTTTACTCTTTTCTGAAACTTTTATATGAATTAAAATGATATGCAATAGTTTGTTAATATGAGCGTGACATATGTGATCTGGATTGTTACTTTTTTATGTTTGTTTTTCTTCTGAGATTTTTTGTGCTGAATAAAATGATTAGATATAAAATAGCGCTTAAAGGGATTCTAATTGATGGCAGTGTATACATAAATGATACTATAAGTTTGCATCAATTTTTTTGTTGTTGTAAATATGAGAATGGAATATGTGGTCTTCTGCATAGTTTTTTTCCTTCAAATTATTGTTGTAATTGGGTGGTTGTTTTCAAGTTCGAAACCCACTGGGTGCAAACAATTTCTGAGGGCTATCGGACTAGGTAAAACCTTAATTAACCGTGGTGCACTTGCGGGAAACTCCTTGCCGAGAGCCTGTGCACCCCCGGGATTAGTCGGGGCTCAAAGAGACTCGGACACCCGGTGCAAATCAAAAAAAAAATTGGGTGGTTGTTTTGATAATCTAGTCCGATAGGCTTTCTATGTAGTGTAAAACATAAGGCTAGGAGAAGATAAATTGATAGGCTTTGGAAGTATTGTCAAACATATGTTAATTCTTGTTAGAAGAAACAATGCATGATTTGGACTAATTTTAGTTTAAATTCAGACATTGATTTCTTAATTCTTTTGAAATAAAATTACATGTTTTATAATCTACTTTAAAAGCATCATAAATTGATTGCTTTTTTTGGTTAACTGTGATTAGAAAGTGTTTGATAAATTCACTTTGCAACTAGTAATACTACTATGTTAAATCTGTCAGGAAGTGGTTTTAATAAGGTAGCTTTAGAAGTTTGAGATGTTGGTTGAAATAGTTAGCTGCTAATGCAAAGATTAAAGATAAGATTAAAAAATTTTGTTATGAGATAATGCAATGAGCCGAGGGTCTATCGGAAGCATTCTCCCTACCTTGTGAAGGTAGGGGTAAGGTTCGCATACACCACCCTTCTCGGACCCCACTTGTGGGACTTTACTGGGTATGATCTCTAAGGAATCATGTTCCAGAGCAGATAAAAGCAAGCTCTGAATGTGGTTCTTATTAATCTAGACATTGTGACTGATATTCCCTTTCATGGGAGAAGATAGCTACATCTTGAAATGTGATTGTATCCTGGACTGTGAGTCATCTATTCCATTTGTCATAGTGCCTGGAGATTGACTGGTTGGATGACTGTATCAGGTTAGGAAAGTGGACATGCTTGATGGGGTAACAGTTGTTCGATCTGAGAAGGTTAAGGATGAGCTTGTATTGGATGGAAATGACATTGAGCTCGTCTCTCGCTCTGCTGCCCTCATCAATCAAGTAATCTTTATGTTCTTTCCCACATTTAATATTTGCATGTTTGTTTTTAAATAAAAAAAATGATTCACAAAGAATAGGAAGATTATACATTACTTAACTGCTCTATGTTGTATTTTTTTGGACAGAAATGCCATGTGAAGAACAAGGATATCCGAAAGTTTCTTGACGGTATCTATGTCAGTGAGAAGGGCAGAATTGCCGAAGAAGAATGAGCCACTTAGAAGTAGGCATATCAGTGATGATTCGTATCCAGAATGTTTGTTTTACCTTCTCTATTAAGTTCATTAGTAGACTATATATTACAGACTTGTTTGAAGTTAAGTTTTCAAGTTCTTGTTTTGAAATTTTGTAGACAAAGTGGCCTTTGTGGTTCTTTCAACTGTTGCAAACGTTTCACTTCTCATTCTCTGTGAGTGCGAGTGGTTTGGTTCTAAATTTTGAAGGCATGATTGCAAGTTGTAGCTGTGTTGTTATATGGTAGTTGTCGAGTTTGCATAGTTTACAGTTTAAGATCTAGCAGCAAGGATTTGGCTACCATGCCCTTGGTCGTTATTCATGGTTGCCAAAGGATTTTCTTGAATCCTTGTGATTTCTTGCTTAGCGCTTCAATTTCACAGGAAACAAGACCATTGGGCATTCTCCAAATACCGCATTCTATAGCCCTTGGTATTTTTTGTGAACTAAATTTCGAGTGGTTGAATAGTTGAAAATTTACAAACACGTTTGTCTATTGTGTGCTCTATTTGTCATTTGTGACTTGAGCGATTTTCTGAATAGGCAATCGATACAGTTTGTCTAATAATTTTTACAGTTTCATAATTTTCAAAAATTGGAATTGCTTAACTATGCAAATTTATGTAGTAATATAGTTCTCTATCCAAATCACAATTAAAATATCTATTTTAATGGGTTTTGCTAACTTATTACACGGTTGTAGTAGGTTAACATTGTATACACATTTGACTTTTCTAAAATATCCCAAACAATAAATGCTTGCACATTATATATAAGGACTTTTTGGTCTTTATTCCATAAATTTTTCTTTTGCGTTATCCTTCAACTCTTTTGACGAGCAACCGTGAGCTTACATTTCCCACCATGACTTCTCAGCTACTATATTTTTTTAAAAAAAAAACAGATTATGGTGTACATAATTTTTTTTCCTTTTTGATTCTAACTATAATACCCAATAATTACAAGTATTTGATTCTGTCCCGAAAGAATTCAATATTTTTTTCTTTCCCGTTTACAGAATATTTCTCTCCCACCATTGAAGGTTGGAGAGCTCTTCTTACGATGCACTATTTAGGATGCTGTTATTCACTGAAAAGTTTTGCCAAAATTTTATTTAATCAAAATTCGATTTGATGCTTTACTCACAGCTTTTGACCTCTTTTAGTGTCTATGATTTTTATATTATTGGAATGTCATATCGAATGCATCTACGGGCTACAAGAAGATTGAGGAGGAGAAAGGAGCAGAAGTATAGGGTTGGCTTGTTGGAGTTCAATCGGGAAACAAAATGGGAGAAATGGAAAGGAGAGATGGAATTTAGGGATTAGGGATTAAAGAACAAAAGTCCTTATATTAAATATGGTGGCATGTAGTTTTAGAGGTACTTTGGACAAGTCAAATGTGTATACAATGCTAAAACTACTACAACTATATAGTAGATTAGTAAAACTCTTATTTAATATATTCATTCGTTACGATGAATATAATTATCAAATTATCATATTAAACTTCTTTTTCTATCAAGTTCCAGTCATATAGAATGATATTAAAGATGCTTTACATAAGCACAAAACAGCACTTTGAGCGCTAACTCTGCTACTTCCCATGATTTTTGTATACGGTCAAAACAGGTTTCGGCTTACGTATGATTAGTCAAGATTGGAACATAATGGACCGAAGGTCATCTTCATAATATCGAGATAAGATCTAAAGCCAGGGTACCGAGCTCAAATTTCTAGGACCGATCGAATACCGAGCTCGAGTCCAAATCGAACTATGATATGAAGCGGCGTCATCGAGTTTAAGAGCCAGAGACCGACCAATATAGAGCCCGAGTCGATACCGAGCCTCGAGTTAATATCGACTTCTAAATCTGAAAATCGACCAACACCAAATCCGATCAAGATCGAGCCAAGAGACAAGAATCGTTACGGCCGCACTAAGAGAGAGAATCTTAGCGGGAATTAGGGAAAAGCTAATCTATCATGGGATTCCCACTATGTATTTTTAGTTATATCTAAAGTATGATCCCTCCACTATAAGAGGGATGGCTACTATTTCTAGAAGGGGATGAAGGCATTCATACATTCTCATATTCAGAGATTAGTGATATTCTCATAAATTATCCTTTTGTGAGCTTTATGCATTGATTCATCTTACTTGTTCATAAATCATTCTCCATTCAATTCGGTTCGTATTTCGTTCTTTACAATCGATATTCGACGTAATTCTACTTACCTTTACGATTTGTGTCAAATTATACCACGTACCCTTAGAACTACGTATAAATTCAACTCTGTCTATTTTTCGGGTAAACAATTTGGCGCCCACCGTGAGGCTAAGGACAACAGTGGTTATTTGGTACGAATCTCTACAAAACACACCATTTTACGCTTGTTCTTGGAAGTATCTTTGATTTCAGGTTGAAAACGACGAATTCTCAAGTAATGGCCCTACCTATCGACAACAATACCGGCCTTCAAGATGAAAACAACAACTTAACCCCCGGGGGTGGAAGGCCACTTGTCGATCCCGTTGGAGCTCAGGTCGAAGAGCCAATAGACGTTAATTCATATGTGGCCATTGAGGCGAACCAACGTTCCGACCCTGAAAATAACATTCAAGGTGGAACTCGGTCTGCAGCTCGAAATACCCAAAACGAAGAGAACAAAATCAGCTTGCGTATTATTTTTGAAATGTTGCAAGCTCAACAAGTAGCAATAGCCCAATTACAGAGCTAAACCCAGGCACCGATCAGACTCGAGCCCATTCCACCCCAAGAAGTCACACACAAAACAGGCCCAGCTATAGTAAGGTCAAATGAGCAAGAATCAGGGACTAATCCCGAAATCGTTAAGATGTTCGAAGAACTGAAAAAATGAATAGAGTCAGGAGAAAGGAGAATCGAAGCAAACGACAAAAAAATAGAAACGTATAACTTCAGGGTTGATCAGATCCCGGGGGCACCTCTGATATTGAGGGGCTTAGATTCCAAAAAACTTGTACAAAAGCCTTTTCCCTCGAGCGCGGCTCCTAAACCAATCCCAAAGAAGTTTCGCATGTCCGAAATTCCTAAGTATAATGGGACGACTGACCCCAATGAGCATGTCACCTCTTACACATGTGACATTAAAGGGAGCGATCTAGAGGACGATGAGATCGAATCTGTATTATTGAAAAAAATCGGTGAAACCCTGTCAAAGAGAGCAATGATATGGTATAATAATTTACCATCAAACTCTATCGATTTTTTTGCTATGCTTGCAGAATCTTTCGTAAAAGCACACGCCGGAGCCATAAAGGTCGAGACAAGGAAGTCGGACCTTTTCAAGGTAAGACAGAAGGACAACGAGATGCTAAGAGAGTTCGTATCTAGTTTCCAAACGGAACAAATGGATCTACCACCGGTCACTGACGATTAGGCTGTACAAGCTTTCACTCAAGGACTGAATGAGCGGAGCTCGGTGGCTTCACGACAATTGAAGTAGAATTTGATCGAGTACCCAGCTATTACTTGGGTCGATGTACACAATCGATATCAATCAAAGATTAGAATTGAAGACGAGTAGTTGGGGTCTAGGTCCGTTATTAGAAGGGACATCGATCGAGAACCAAGGTCAAACAAGGATCGATATACCGGGTTGAGATCGTAGGGTTAGCGAACCTTCGCACAACCCCATACGAGGCGAAAGGAGAAGTGATCGAGGCCAAGGGTCTCGGGGCTGATGAACAGGAATGGGTTCGACAGGTATACCGGGCCTAAGGAAACACCACGGTTATCAGAGTATAACTTCAGCATCGATTCATCTGCCATTGTGTCGGCTATCGGACACATCAAAGATACTAAATGGCCTCAACCTCTGCAAACCGATCCTGACCAGAGGAATCTCAACCAACTGTGTGAATATCATGGCACTCATGGCCACAGAACGGAAGATTGCAGGCAACTGAGAGAGGAGGTAGCCCAGTTATTCAATAACGAACACCTTTGAGAATTTTTAAGTGACAGGGCCAAAAACGATTTCAAAAACACAAATTTCAGTAGATAAAACGAACAAGAAGAGCCACAACATATCATCCACATGATCATTGGTGGGATCGACACCCCTAGGGGTTGGTGCTTAAACGCACTAAGATGTCGATTGTAAGAGAAAAGCGACCCCGGACTCAGGATTACTCCCCTGAAGGAACCTTGTCCTTTAATAACAATGACGCGGAAGGAATCATGTAACCACATAATGATGCATTGGTAATATATGTACATATGAATAAAACTCAAGTTAAACGTGTGTTAATTGATCCAGGTAGTTTGGCCAACACCATTCGATCGGGAGTCGTAAAGAAACTCAGTCTACAGGACCAGGTCGTGCCCGCAACCTTGGTACTAAATGGAATCAATATGGCATGTGAAAGAACAAAGGGCAAAATAATCATGCCACTTAACGTAGCCGGGACCATCCAAGAAACGAAGGTCCATATGATCGAAGGCGATATGAGATACAACGCACTATTCGGAAGACCGTGAATCCACAATATGAGGGCTCTGCCCCTCTACCCTCCACCAGATTTTGAAGTTCCCAACATCGGAGGGAATCAAAATGGTCTACGGGGAGCAACTAGTCGTAAAAAAATGTTTTTCGTCGATGAAGTGATTCCGATATCATCATTATCTTCAGCAAAAGGATTGGATTCGAAGGAGGAACGGAATACCAAATAGGAATCACAAACGTCAGCTTCGACCCAATTAGAGAATCAGAAGGCTGACGAAAATGATGAACATGGGGTCCCTCGATCCTTCATAGTTCCCGATAATTCCGACGCTACCCAATCAATGGACGAAGAACTGGAGCAAGTCATACTAATCGAATATCTTCCCTAACAAAAGGTATACCCGGGCACAGGGTTAGATCCCGAGCTCAGGAGAAAGCTTATTCAATTTCTTATAGCTAACATAGACTATTTTGCTTGGTCCCATCATGACCTGACAGGGATCCCATCGGGAATAGCCACTCATAATCTAATCTTAGACCCAAATTCCACCGGGTAAAACAAAAAAGAAAGCCCAATCTGAAGTCAAACATGCCTTCATCAAAGACGAGGTAACCAAACTTATTAAAATAGGGTCTATTTGGGAACTAAGATATCCCGAATGGCTAGCAAATATGGTGATAGTCCCTAAAAAAGGGAACAAACTTAGAATGTGTATAGATTATAAAGACCTGAATAAAGCATGCCCCAAGGATTCTTTTCCTTTGCCTAATATCGATCGTGTGATCGATGCCATGGCCGGCCACAAGACTCTCAGTTTACTCGATGCATATTCCGGGTACAACCAAACATTGATGAACCCGGAGGATCAGGAAAAGACCTCATTTATCACTAAGTACGATACTTGCTGTTATAATGTAATGCCATTCAGCCTAAAAAAAATGTTGGCGCAACTTATCAACGCCTAGTATAAAGAATGTTTGAAAAGAAAATAGGAAAATCAATGGAGGTTTATATTGATGACATGTTAGTTAAATCCCTGCGAGCAGGGACCTATTTAAAGCATTTGCAGGAAACTTTCGACATACTAAGGAAGTACAATATGAAGCTCAACCCCGAAAAATGTGCTTTCGGGGTTAGCTTGGGCAAGTTTCTCACTTTCATGGTGTCCAATTCAGGAATCAAGATTAACCCCGATAAAATCAAAGCAATCGAGGACATCACAGTGGTAGATAATGTAAAGGTAGTACAAAGGCTAAAGGGACGGATAGCCACCCTGGGGCGATTCATTTCAAGATCCTCGGATAGGAACCACCGATTATTCTCTCTGCTTAAAAAGAAAAGCAATTTTGCATGGACTCCGGAATGTCATCAGGCTTTGGAAGAGTTATCCTCTCGATCTTCTACTGCAGCTCTAAGATTGAAATGTTAGCCACTATTTCCGAGTCGAGCCCATGAACTTTTAAAATTTTCATTACCTGCTCGATCTTCTGTCTGATCTTGATGAGCCTTGGCCAACTCGGTTCGAAGATCTTTGATCTTTTCCTCTTTCTGCCCACTAAGACGTTTGGGGGCATTTCTCTCCTCCAAAAGCCCTCGGAAGTCAGCCTCATGTCGGCTCAGCTCTGCCCGAGACTTGGAAAACTCCTCTCGATGAAGAGCTAAAGCCTATACGAAAAAAGAGAAAAAGTTAGGCAGAAAATTGAAAAAATATGACATCAACAAAGGGAATCGAGACTCACCTGACCCGACGTGTCACTCGGGTCGGCAACATCCTCGATACCGGTAAACAAATCACGGAATGGGTCCTCTCCCTCATGGGCCCCATCTACCTCGAGGGTCCCCAAAGCTCGGGCTTCCCGAATTGCCCCTTTGGAAAAAGGCAGGGAGAGTAAGCGAATCTCCGATTACTATTGCCCCAAGCGAGTCGCTTGGGGCGTTCTCCTCACTTCAAAGAGCTTCAGATATATCCACCATTTGTTGACTTCGGTGAGAGGCATCCTCGATCTCCAACAACTCGGGGACTTTGCCCGAGTCCTTCTCCTATATCCCCTCAGTTCGAGACAGAGCCTCATCAACCGCCATCGACCCAGCTGCCTTTGGGACATCGATGATTTTCTTCACTCGGGCCACCAGTATGGACCCATCATTTTCTTCTTCTTCTTCTTCTTCGTCTCCATCCCTTATACGCCGAACTGATTCTTCGGTCAAAAGGATGGTATTCTTCCCCGGCTCACGAGTCAGCCTTGTCTTAAGTTTTGGAACTTCGAAAGTAGAAGCCCTTTTTCTCTTGCTGTCCTTCGGTGGTTTCGGAACTGGGGCCGAAGTCTCTTCCTCGCCAGACGGGGGCCTCATAACCGCATATTTGCCCAAGCCTACATACAAGAAAATTGGTTAAGTATTAAAAAGATATTTTGTTCGAATCATCGAAGACATGGGAAAGAGGCTTACCATGAGTTTTATCTCCCATCGTCCCTTTGATAAGTCGCACCACGAGCACTCGGCATATGTGGAGGACGAATCCAGGTCCCGTACCCAGCTCTTAAGGTTAGGAACAACACCGGGCATCCAAACAACCGCTACATCACAGAAAAGTATATCGGTAAAGAAACGAAGGAGCAAAACGATAGGAGCTAACAGTAAAATTATACTTACGCTTCATGTTCCATTCCTTGGGAAATGACATCTTCTCGGCTGGGATCAGGTGGGAAGTCTTCACTCGAACGAACTTGCCCATCCAGCCTCGGTCCTTGTCCTCGTCTATGCTCGAGAACAATAATTTGTTAACCCGGTGTTGGAGTTTTATTAACCCACCTCGATAGAGGCGGGGGCTGTACAATCCGATGAGGTGATCGAAGGTGAAAGACATCCCCTCGACTTTGTTCACGAAGAAGAGGATAAGAATAATGATTCGCCAAAAATAATGATGGATTTGGCCCAGGGCTATTCGGTATTGGCGGCAAAAATCGATGACAACTGGGTCAAGGGAGCCTAATGTGAAAGGGTAAGTATAAACACTTAAAAACCCTTTCACATGAGTAGTAATATCTTCTTCGGGAGCCGGGAATATCACTTCTTTGTTCTCCCAGTTGCAATCTTTTCTTAACTATTCAATATGTCCCTTGGTTATCGAGCACATGTACCTCGATACTGGCTCGCATCGACCGGGAACCGGCGAAGCTCTGTCGATCTTAAAATCGAAAGTAAGAACACACCCCCCGGGAACACACTCCTCAGGTCGTGGCTCCACCGGTGTTTTATCGCTGGCGGGCCTCGAAGAGGAAGCTTTTTCTTTTTGAGGAACGATTGGTGACGTTTTCGCCATTTGGAATTTGAAAATAGAGGAAGATGACAAGATTTGGTGTTCTGAAGAGGGATTTTGCAGTGAAAATCGCAAATTACAGATGAAGAACTCAGACGATGCGAAAAAGAACTTAGATGATTTGGAAATTGAAGATGTAAAAGTAAAAAATGATAAAAGAGGAGCTATTTATAGGGTTGGCAATGACAGTTCAAAATCAGTAAATGGCCGACCATCGTCTGACACGCATTTAATATCTTGGTAACTGAACCGACGGGACATCTATCACGTACGTCATGGTCAAACTCGATGCAAACGTCAGTGTATATCTAGTCATACCGTTGGAAAAACATGTCATTTCTCGCCACATTCTTCCCGAGAAACGAAGGGACTATTTATATACGGTCAAAACAAGTTTCGGCCTTCGTATGATTAGTTAAGATTGGAACATAATGGACCGAATGTCATCTTCATAATATCGAGATAAGATATGAAGCCAAGGTACCGAGCTCAAATTTCTGGGACCGATCGAATACCGAGCTCGAGTCCAAATCGAACTATGATGTGAAGCGGCGTCATCGAGCTTAAGAGCCAGAGACCGACCAATATCGAGACTGAGTCTATACCGAGCCTCGAGTTAATATCGAGCTCTAAATCTGGAAATCAGCCAATACCAAATCCGATCAAGATCGAGCCAAGAGACAAGAGTTGTTACGGCTGCACTAAGGGAGAGAATCTCAGCGGGAATTAGGGAAAAACTAATCTATCATGAGATCACCACTATAAATTTTTAATTATATCTAAAATAGGATCCCTCCAATATAAGAGGGATGTTTACTATTTCTGGAAGGGGATGAAGGCATTCATACATTCTCATATTCAGAGATTACTGATATTCTAAGAAATTATCCTTTTGTGAGCTTTATGCATTGATTCATCTTGATTGTTCATAAATGATTCTCCATTCAATTCGGTTCGTATTTTATTCGTTACAATCAATATTCGACGTATTTCTACTGACTTTTACGATTTGTGTCAAATTATACCACGTACTCTTAGAACTACGTATAAATTTAACTCTATCCGTTTTTCGGGTAAATAATTTTCCTCTGTGTTTTGCTAACAATAAGTGAATGATTAGACATTAACCAACTGCATGATAAGAAAATCTGAATAGTAGAGCGAACAACTCTATGACCATTATTGGTAATATTACGGTACTTTTTAAACTCAATTTTAAAATCATTAAACAAGACATGATGATATACAATTTTAAGAATTTATTTGGAGAATGAGAGGTTATCTATCCTTGTATTAAACAAGGGAAGTTTGTACAGTTTCAAACTTTTATCGTTTCATCTTGTCGTATGATATTTCAAATACAAGTTGATGTTTTAACTTCAATACCACACAGAGGGGGATGATTTGTGTGGCGTCCAATTTTTTGCGTGCACAGATTATAGAAGGACCTAGTTCTTCTATGTGTTCCTTATACTACTGTTGCGGAATAATAAATACAGAAATTAAAGAACACAAGTATTTTACGTGGAAAATACCTGGCTCAAAAGGTAAAAAAACCATGACCTACTTATCAATAGGATTTTCCCAAACTCTCCACTAAATCACTGAGCCAAAAACTGCATTTACAAAATACTTTTGTAAACCTAAGATTAACTCTAATCCCGTTGTGGCACACAACCTCTAACTGTTGCGACAACTTCAAGTTAACTCTAACTTGAATACTCTGAGTGCCTATCACAATCGCCTCTAGATAAAGCTGAAAGGTACAATATGAAAACACCTACTACAATTGAACTAGAATAAAAGACAGACACTTGGAACTGGTTCTTCTATCTGGTTCATGTAGCTTCAGGTTTGCACACTTGAATCACACACGAACTGCTTGTAAAATGCCTTGTTGTTTTGCTCTCAATTCATGTTTAACTTCTGCTTTTGTGTGTCACCTGTAGAATGAGAACATTCTGCGATTTATAGAGTTAGTAGAGTAGAAAATAACTAGAGTTCTAATGCTACTCTTCCTTGGTGTAAGAGTTCTAGTTGATCTCAACCTCTAACTCCTCCCTTATCTTAGATAGTGTTCTCTTTGATTAAGGAATCCTTCTCCTTATCAATTATGCAACTCTTTTCGATCAGGAGATATTAATTAGACCGAGTTAAGCTTATCTCATTCATGTGCATCCCACATGCTCGAATCTGCTCGTGTCTATGCATACAACGGATGGACCTGGTTCAGGCCTGAGCTTCTTTTGTCAATCTTCAAAACTAACCTTCACTTAGGCCAACAAATTCCCCCTTTTTGATGATGATGAACTCTGTGCTTTTCATAAGCTTAGGCCCTGTTTCAACTTAGCTCAACATCAATACAATGTTAGAAATATTTTTCCTTTTTATCACTTATCATGAAGGACGAGGTTTATTAGGTTATAAACATCACTGTTCAAAGTGTAAAGCACAACATTTTTTCCCCTTTTGGCATCATCGAAAAGTTGCATAAAAAATGTGTGATTCCCAGATTTTAAAACTTACTCATGGCCATTGGGGCTACTTCAAATGCAATTGTGGATTAATCATCATAGATCAAGCTAAGAAGAAATAAAAACACTAGAAACATAAGCTAAAAAAATCCCGAACTGGATCACTGGTTGATCTACACTAGGCTAGGAGCTTAAATCTGGGAAGAACTAGGTGCTTGGTTTTTGGCTTGGAGGAGTTTCAGCATATCCTAAAGAATGCCATCATTCTTCTCCTTTTCTCTTGCCAGCTCAGTTCTGAGAGCAGCTCTCTCTGTCTCTACCTCAGCCAACCTTTTCTTCAGTCTCTCAATCTCATCATCCTTAGCCCCACTTTCTTGTACCAAGGCCCATACCTTGCTATTCACTGGTACCTTCTTAGATGAACCAGGTTCTTTAGGAGTGACATGGACTTCATAGTTACAAGCAGGCAGCGTATTTGCCCCAAAATGATCCTTCCTTGTACCAACCTCCCTTTTTTCTTTGGATTATAACTTTCAGTCACTCTCTTCAGTAGGTCTGCGAGGGTTTCCTATTCAGATAAAACAGGTTCATCTATATTTTTCCCAAGTTGAACCAGCCCTTCAGCGGCTTCGCCAGACCCACTTTCCCATGTTTTCTTTACACTCTCCTCTACTCCAGCAGATTTTTCTCCCCACACAACCATTGCACCTGTGTCTTTGGTTAAACTCACAGGAGTGGGTGAAGAATCAACCACTATTTTACCCTTTCCCCTCACAACACTTCGAATACCCTTGCTCTCTTTTTCTTTTTATTTTTATTTTTTACCACCAATTCCTCGAGAGTCTGTAGTTTTAACACATGTTTTAGCCCCTACTAATACAAACCTATTCTCCAAATTTGTACCTGTTCAATTTCATAAGAAACAATTTCTTCCCCCTCAGTAGCAGATTTAAATGATTCATCAGATTTCTGGGGTTCTTCTTCCTTACCCGCTTTCAATTTTTTATTTATTTTCTTGATTTGTTCTCTCCCCGCAACAACCTTCCGAGCAAGCATCTTTACTCTTTTCTTAGAGGTTGGGGTGGTGGAAGGGATGATAGTGGGTGTGGAAGTCTACTCAAACTGAATTTTAGTTTTGAAAAGATTTTGGAGTGTATCCCTAGAATCTAGGTACTTCAATTCGGTTGGGACTCTTTTGAACAAAACTGGTTCATTTGAAACGGATAAGTCCAAAAGGAGTTTGGAATTAAGTAGGAATCTGCTCATGATCCAAATATTATTATTTCAAATTATGCAGAGTGTAGAAAATATACCGTATTATCTTGATGAACCAGGTTCTTCACTGATAATTCTCTTGTGTAAGTCTAAATTTTCCAAAATAGAGAAAATATCATTGGAGATTAATGAGTCATTTTAACACATGGCACAAGAGTATACTATTGGAAGTATGAGTCTGAGCAAAAATTAATCTAATTATATACACATTTTCAGATTTTCTAACCAAAAACAATTTTTTTCAATTTTTTTTTTATTTTTTTTTCGTTGTGAATTCTGAACTGGTCCTTTTAGGTGATCTTAATCATCCATAATTCTAACATGTTCCTTTCAAAGTGATCTCTACTTAAGGCTTTTATGAAGATGCCAACTATTTGCTTGTCAGTAGCACAAAATTCCACAGTGATCGGCCCCTTTTCATAGTTATCCCTCAAAAAGTGATGTCTAACATCTATGTGCTTAGTTCTCTTGTGATGAACCGGGTTATTGGTCATACTAATTGCACTAGTGTTATCACAAAAAATGGGGATACAACCAATATCAATTCCAAAATCCATTAATTGTTGTTTGACCCATAACAATTGAGCACAACATGAGGCAGCAACAATATACTCAGCTTCAACAGTAGATAAGGCCACTGAATTTTGCTTTTTGGTGGCCCAAAACACAAGACATGAGCCAAGAAAGTGTCCCATACCTATGGTGCTCTTTCTATCCACTAGAAAACCTGCATAATCAGCATCAACATATACCACTAGATTGAAATTACTACCTTTTGGATACCATAGACAGAGATCAGTTGTGCCTTTTAGATATCTCAAAATTCTCCTGACAACAGTCAAGTGAGACTCCTTTGGATTTGCCTAAAATCTTACAGAAAGGCCCACACTGAAAATAATGTCAGGTCTACTAGCGGTGATATACAACAATGAGCCAATCATTCCCCTATACAACTTCTGATCAACAGATGAACCAGGTTCATCTATATCTAACTTTGTAGATGTTGCAATAAGAGTGTCAATTTCGTTGGAATCTTCCATTTTAAATCTTTTAAGCAACTCTTTTACATACTTCTGCTGATGGATCATAGTTTCATTTGAATTTTATTTAATTTATAAGCCTAAAAAGAAATTAAGCTCACCCATCATGCTCATTTCAAATTCACTCCCTATTAGTTTAGCAAATTCTTTACTTGACTTATCAGTAGTTGCTCCCAAGATTATATCATCAACATATATCTGAACAACCAAGAGATCTTTACCCTTTTCTTTCAAGAATAAAGTATTGTCAAATTTACCTCTCTTGTAGTCATGCTCAAGCAAAAACTTTGATAATCTTTCATACCATGCTCTTGGAGCCTACTTGAGCCCATAAAGTACTTTATCAAGTTTGTACACATGATCAGGACTCTCCTTGCTTTCAAACCTCGGAGGTTGCTTGACAAACACTTCTTCCTTTAGATAGCCATTGAGGAAGGCACTCTTAACATCCATCTGGTGAAGGGTGAATTCCATGTTAGCAGCAAAGGCTATGAGGAGCCTTATTGCTTCCAACCTTGCAACTGGAGCAAAGGTTTCATCATAGTCTATTCCCTCATCTTGGCTATATCCTTGAACCACCAATCTTGCCTTGTTCCTTGTAACTGTTCCATTTTCATCAAGTTTGTTTCTGAAGACCCATTTTGTGCCAATTATTGATCTATCCTTAGGTCTTGGTACCGGATGCCAAACTTGACTCCTTTCAAATTGGTTGAGTTCATCTTGCATTGCATTTACCCAGTCTGCATTCTGCAAAGCCTTAACAATATTTTTAGGTTCAATAAAAGATAAGAAGGCATCAAAAGCACAAAGAATTTTTTTAATGAAGATCTGGTTTTGATTTCAGAGGTTGGATCAGTGATTATGTTCTCAATGGGATGGGAAATTTGATACTTGTAAGATTTTACAACCAACTGGTTTCCCTTTGATGTTCCTTCAATGGTTTGTTGACGTGGAACAGGTTCATGGATAAGTTCCCTTGATGTTTGGGAATCATTTCCTCTTTGTTCTATTCCCCATGTCATGTTGCTCTGGGTGGAAGAACCTGTTCCATCGCATGTTCCTTCTTCCAGTGTAGCTTCAGTCTGGGTTGTGGTTTTCTTTTGTTATAGACTTTATAAGCTTTGCTGTGTGAAGAATACTCCCTCATCACTTCTGGGATCAAACTTACCTAGGAAGTCTTTACCATTATTGTGCACAAATCACTTGCATCCAAATGACCTAAGATGGGATATGTTTGGTTTTCTCCCTTTAAGTAACTCATAGGGAGTCTTCTCTACAAGAGGTCTAGTCATGCACCTATTTATGATGTAGCATGCAGTATTTACAGCTTCTGCCCAGAAGCTATGGGGCAGTTTGCTAGAAAGAAGCATAGTCCTAGCCATATCTTCAAGTGTCCTATTTTTTCTTTCAGCTACTCCATTTTGTTGTTGAGTCCTAGGAGTAGAAAAATTATGATCTATGTCATGCTCATCAAAAAATTCAACAAATTTAGCATTTTCAAATTCAGTACCATGATCAGACCTAATTGATGCAAGTTGATTATCTAATTGTTTCTGAGTTTTTTCTAACAAAAGAAGTGAACATGTCAAATTCTTCATCTTTAGATGTTAAAAACAATGTCCATATAAACCTAGAGTAATTGTCAATAAGCACCATTGCATATCTTTTACCATATCTGCTTAATGTTCTCATTGGACCACAGAGATCCATATGGACCAGTTCCATCGTTCTGGTGGTACTTACCGCTTTCTTGCATTTAAAGGAGGATCTTACCTGCTTCCCCCTTGCACAAGCCTCACAAACTTTATCTTTCTTGAACTTGATATTAGGCAGTCCTATCACCAAGTCCTTGGAGACTAATTTGTTGAGTTGACTCAGACTGGCATGTCCAAGTCTCTGGTGCCAAATGAGGGGATCATTGTCCAACACACTTAAGCAAGTGAGTTCATTTTCTGACAGTGTGGACAGATCTACAATATATATATTATTCACTCTTTTTTCTTGCAAAACAATCTTGTCAGTGGTAAGATTAATCACAAAGCATTTAGTAGAGCTAAATGCTACCAAGTTACCTCTATCACACAGTTGTGATACGCTAATTATACTGTATTTTAAGCCGTCTATCAAATAGACATTCTCAATAGAGTGAGAGTTATTCTTACCCACCTTACCAACCCTAATTATCTCACCTTTCTTCTCATTTCCAAAGGAGACATTACCTCCTTTGAGGTCCTCAAGTGAAAGGAACTGGTTCTTGCATCTAGTCATGTGCTTTTAGCAGCCACTATCCATGTACCATATTTGGCTGCTCCCCTTCACTTGGACCTGCAAAAAGAAATTAGGGGTTAGTCTTGGAAACCCAAACTAGTTTGGACCCCTTTCTATATGAAAAAGAATGAATCAGATTCTTTTTAGCCCAATACGGTAGCATATTCTTCCCTTGAACAAATTCTTTGTTCTTTTGGCTTGCCTTTTCTTTTGCATTGCATTCACTTTTATAGTGACCTGTTTTACCGCAGTGAGTACAAATCTTGTTCTCACGAAGTGTAATGTACTTTCTTTTGGGATTCCATTTAGGTGGCAGATTCCCAAAGCCAAGTCCTCTTCTATTGCTACTATGATATTCCTGTAGCCATGAAAGTGCATCGGAGGACCTGTTCCATTTACAAGTTCTGTCTAGTTCATGCTTGACTTTGCCTAGATCCTCCTTCAAAATTCCAACCTACTCATCCTTCTTATACAACTCATCTTTTAGTTTACCTACATTTTCTTCTAGAGTGAGTTGTGTGCAGTCAGTTGTCTTCTTACTTGTTCCTAATTTTATTTTTAGGTTTTCAGATCTAAGTTCTAGGACATTTGATTCAAATGCATGAACCTGGTTCTTTAATGCAGTATTTTCACTTATTGTCTCACTAACCCTAAGTTCCAGGTTCTTACACTTTGCTTTCAAAATCACACATTCCTTAGACAGCTATTCATTTTCATTGTTTACAACCTCATATTTATCAATGAAATCTAGAAGTAATTCAGATAGCCTTTCTTTAGACAAAAAAATAATCTTGTCTTTGAGATGAATTACATTTACCTCAGATTCATCATCAGATTCTCCAATGACCATAAGTGTTTGTTCATCTCCATCTTCATCATCTGAGCTTTCTCCCCAAGCAGCAACTATAGCCTTTGTTGATCCTTTGTTCTTCTTGGGTTGAACCTGTTCCTTCTTCCTGTTTCTTCGTTCAACTCTTTCCTTCTTCCATTCAATTTCCCATTGAGGGTAGTTCTTGATGTGGTGATCAATCTTACCACACTTGTAGCATCCCTCATTGGTTTGCCTTTCAGGAGCCTTTGGTTTGCTGTAGCTTCCACTTCTTGAAGGACCATTTCCTCTCTTTAGATACTTTTTGAAGTCCTTTGTGATCATAGCCATTTCATCATCTTCTAGATCAGAACCTTCAGTGATTCTGAGTGCCAGGATCCTTTCCTTCTTGGGTACATTCATCTTCATGGTTTGCCTTCTAAGTTCATAAGCAGTGAGATTTTCAATTAGCTCATCCAACCTAAGAATGGAAATGTTCTTTGATTCATGAATGGCAGTGATTTTGCTCTCCCAAGTAATTGGCAGAACCCTTGTCAAAATCTTCTCAACTCTGTCTTCTTCAGAAATAATCCTTCCAAGAGACTTAAGTTCATTTGTCAGTGTGGTGAACCTTGTATACATCTCTTGGATGGTTTCCCCTTCCTTCATGATGAAATTCTCATATTGAGAATATAGTAGTGTTCCTATGGACCTCTTCACTTGAGGTGTTCCTTCATGGGCCACTTGCAAAGTGTCCCAGATTTCCTTAGCAGTGGTATAACTTTGGATTCTACTGTACTCATATGGACTGAGTCCACAAACAAGCCATTTTTTTCGCTTTAGCATTTTTCTCCCATTTCCTCAAGTCGTCAGCAGTGCAGTCAACTATTGTTTTTGGCACCTCTTCTCCTTCGGCATTTATCTTCATGGTAGCCAGTGGACCATCTGTGACAATGTCTTATAGCTCATAGTTTTCTCCTATGATCTGATCTCTCATCCTATTTTTCCACCAAGAGTAATACTGGCCGTTGAAGAGTGGTGGCATAGCAGTGGATTGCCCTTCCTAGTTTTCAGGTGGTGTACTCATCTTGATCTTTTCCTAAGGTATTAGCCTCTTCAAGGATAACCCGCTCTGGTACCAATTGATGTTTTACGCGTCAATACACACAATAAGGGGGGGGGGGAGGGGGTGATTTGTGTAGCGTCCAATTTTTCGCGTGCACAGATTATAGAAAGACCCAGTTCTTCTATGTATTTCTTATACTACTGTTGCGGAATAATAAATGCAGAAATTAAAGAATACAAGTATTTTACGTAGAAAACACCTGACTCAAAAGGTGAAAAAACCATGACCTACTTCTCAGTAGGATTTTCCCAAACTCTCCACTAAATCACTGAGCCAAAAACTGCATTTACAAAACATTTTTGTAAACCTAGGATTAACTCTAATCCCGTTGTGGCACACCACCTCTAACTGTTGTGACAACTTCAAGTTAACTCTAACTTGAATACTCTGAGTACATATTACAATTGCCTCTAGATAAAGCTGAAAGGTACGATATGAAAACACCTACTGCAATTGAACTAGAATAAAAGACAGACACTTGGAACTCGTTCTTCTATCTGGTTCATGTAGCTTCAGGTTCACACACTTGAATCACACACGAACTGCTTGCAAAATGCCTTGCTGTTTTGCTCTCAATTCACGTTTTACTTCTGCTTTTGTGTGTCACCTGTAGAATAAGAACATCCTGCGATTTATAGAGTTAGTAGAGTAGAAAATAATTAGAGTTCTAATGCTACTCTTCCTTGGTGGAAGAGTTCTAGTTGATCTCAACCTCTAACTCCTCCCTTATCTTGGATAGTGTTCTCTTTGATTAAGGAGTCATTCTCCTTATCAATTATGCAACCCTTTTCGATCAGGAGATATTAATTAGACCGAGTTAAGCTTATCTCCTTCACGTGCATCCCACATGCTCGAATCTGCCTGTGTCTATGCACATAACGGATGGACCTGGTTCATGCCTGAGCTTCCTTTGTCAATTTTCAAAATTAACCTTCACTTAGGCCAACACGAGTTTTTAAGAATATATCATAAAGTTGCGTTTATGCTATCCTATCCCTTGTGACCTATTGAGTTTCTAAGAATAACAATTGTTCTATGCAAAGTTAGGCGTGTACTATGGACTTTTTGTATTCATTTTGTAAGAGATTTTATAATCCATGCATTTATAAACATCAAACAATCAATCATAAATATCAGTAGTGTCACACCTCTTTTTTCCCTAGAGAATAGGGGAGTAGAGAGTTTTTTCAACTTAAGTGACATTATTCGAAATGAGATTGTTTATTTAATCAGAGTCGCCACTTAGAATAATTATTATGGTGTCCCAAATCATCGATTTATTTTAAAATCCCAAATCGAGGAAATTGGCTCTATTTATGGTCCGCGAACACAGAAGACTGGATAAGGAATTCTGTTAACCCGAGAGAAGGTGTGAGACACTCCCGAATTTTGTGGTTTTAGCACGGTCGCTTAATAATTACTATTTGGCTTAATTATATGATTTATTACCTGTTTAAACCTATTGTTCATTTTACCTTTTGACCACTTTTAATTCATATTTTAGCCATTTTATGTATTTATGGAATTTATTTGAACAAGCTACGATGTCGTACATTTATCATTTTGTAGATACCGCAAACCGCGCTACATAAAATGCACCCACAATTTATAACATGTTTATTATTATTATTATTATTATTATTATTATTATTTGGAGTTATGGTTAAGTCGCGTGAAACGCACACTTGAATTGGGGTTTACGTATCAATACTATGATACGGGAACCGTACCCATAGTCACGATAAGCTATTATTAATCGCACCTAATGCAAGCTACGATGTTCGAATATTATTCAATTACTAATTTTGAGATTATTGTAAGGTCATGAGGTATGAATATTATTGTAGAGGAAATGAAGTAAATTAATTATGAAAAAGTTGGCTAGCTTGTGAATGTTTATTTGTTTTTGGTCCTGGGCAAATAATTAGCCCATAAATATGCCGGACAAGTCCAATTAAAGTCTTACACCAATCATGGCCCAACCTAGTCTTTTATAATTATACTCCTAACCAATATTTGAAACTAGACTAAATTTATGGTAGGAATAGATAGATACGGGCATAACCAATTTAGTCACTAAGATGGGAGATCAAAATGAAACTAAAGCCTGCTAAAATAAAAAGCCATTAATTCATTGAATAAATAAAAAAAGTAACAAATTAATACATATTCATTAATAAGATTAACCATATGAACTACCAAAAAGGACAATAAACTAATCTTAATAAATATTCAACATGAGAACAAATTAATCTTAGCACACTCATATGCAAACTCTACCATATCATAGTTAAAGTTAAATTAAAACAGAGTGACACAGAACATTAATGAGAAAACAAAATAGAAAGAGAAGTGAACCTTTGTATTGATGATTGTGGATTTAAATTACAACTACTCAATGATCGGATAGCTCTCAACTGGACCCTTCGGACCACGAAAAACTCGAGCGAAAAATTGCAACTTGCAACTTCAATCGACCTTGAAAAACCTACGATTTAGTAGCTGTTTTTGGAGCTGTTTTTGGGAATGCTTGGCAGTGATTTATGGAGCTGGAATTTGGGGGTGTTTCATGGGATCTTCTGGATGGTTTTCATGGCCATGAAAATGGGGTTTTGGAGCTGGATTACATGGCTATGGATGGAGGATTTTTGAGCTGCTTTTGTATAGATTTCGAAGTTGTTTTGCTGGGTGATTTCGGGCTGGAATTTGGAGGTTTAGATCTGGTTTTTGGGTATTTTTGGTAGAAGCTTTGTGTGTTTTTTAAAGGAGGAAAATATAGGTGTTTGGATGGTGTTGAGGCTGCTTATTTGGTGGAGGAGACGGGCTGTTTAGCAAAGTTTTTTGGGCTAAAAATGGAGAAAATATGGTGAAGCTTTGATGGTCGATTTCGTGGAGAGGGAGGCTGCGCTATTGTGCGTTCTTTTTTCGTCCGTTCCTTTGTGCAGTGTGTGTGCGCTCTATATCTGATGTAAGGAAGTGGGGTAAAGTGAGTGTGTGCTAGTGTAAAGTGGCGTGAGGGAGTTGGGGAAAAAGGGGTAAAGTGAGTGTGTGATAGTGTAAAATGACGTGAAGGAGTTTGGGAAAAAGGGGTAAAGTAGTGCTAATGTAAAATGACGTGAGGGAGTTTGGGGAAAAGGGGTAAAGTAGTGCTAGTGTAAAGTGGCATGAGGGAGTTGGAAAAAAGGGATAAAGTGAGGTATTTGTTTTTCTTTTTTATTTTTCCTCTCTTTTTTGTTTTCTTTTCTTCTTGTTTTTTTTTTTCTTCTTTGTTTTGTTTTTCTTCTCTTTTTTCTTTCTCGTTTTTTTTAATAACATCTTGAGGTTCCTAAAAGGGTAATCAAAGAAAGGTAACTGGCTCTCAAAAGGGTTAGCAAAAGGATTAATGATGTTTGGATAGCGAGAATGAAAGCCTTCGTCATCCCAATCAGAGAACATTAATGCTACATAGAGGGTCAAATATAGTACCTTTTGACTGCATCCGCGTTGATAAGTTATTTCAGGGACATTTCCTTCAATGCTTCCCAGGTACAATGCTCTATTTTGGCAGTACTCTCGTTACAATGTATGGATCTCTCCAATTTGGAGCAAATTTTCCTTTAGCTTCTTCATGAGGTGGGAGGATACGTCTCAGAATGAGTTGTCCTATTCCAAATTTTCTGGGCCGTACTTTCTTGTTGTAGACACAAACCATTCTTTGTTGGTACAACTGCCCATGGCAAACTGCGGCCAATTATTTTTATCAATCAATGTCAATTGTTCCAATCGGTTCTTGACCCAATCTTTATCCTCAATCTCGGCTTCAACAATGATCCGAAGAGAGAAAATTTCAACTTCTTCCGATTTCATTCGCACTTGGCTTAAGCCTACTGTTTCAATTCTTTGTTTATTTTCTCACAAGCTTTATTTGGAAAATGAGAGGTTATCTATCCTTGTATTAAACAAGGGAACTTTGTACAGTTTCAAACTTTTATCGTTTCATCTTGTCGTATGATATTTTTAAGAATATATCATAAAGTTACGTTTATGCTATCCTATCCCTTGTGACCTATTGAGTTTCTAAGAATAACAATTGTTCTATGCAAAGTTAGGCGTGTACTATGGACTTTTTGTATTCATTTTGTAAGAGATTTTATAATCCATGCATTTATAAACATCAAACAATCAATCATAAATATCAGTAGTGTCACACCTCTTTTTTCCCTAGAGAATAGGGGAGTAGAGAGTTTTTTCAATTTAAGTGACATTATTCGAAATGAGATTGTTTATTTAATCAGAGTCGCCACTTAGAATAATTATTATGGTGTCCAAGTCATCGGTTTATTTTAAAATCCCAAATCGAGGAAATTGACTATATTTATGGTTCGCGAACACAGAAGACTGGATAAAGAATTCTGTTAATCTGGAAGAAGGTGTGAGACACTCCCGAATTCCGTAATTTTAGCACGGTCGCTTAACAATTACTATTTGGCCTAATTATCTGATTTATTACCTGTTTAAACCTATTATGAATTTTACCTTTTGACCGCTTTTAATTCATATTTTAGCTATTTTATGTATTTATGGAATTTATTTGAACAAGTTACGATGTCGCACACTTGTTGTTTTGTAGATACCGCAAATCCCGCTACGTGAAACGTACCCACGATTTATAATATATTTATTATTATTATTATTTGGAGTTATGGTCACGTCACGTGAAACGCACACTTGAATTGGGGTTTACGTATCATGACTATGACACGGGAACCGTACCCATAGTCACGATAAGTTATTATTAATCGCGCCTAGATCAAGCTACGATGTTCGAATATTATTCAATTACTAATTTTGAGATTATTGTGAAGTCATGAGGTATGAATATTATTGTGGAGGAAATGAAGTGAATTAATTATGGAAAAGTTGGCTAGCTTGTAAATATTTATTTATTTTTTGTCCTGGGCAAACAATTAGCTCATAAATACGTCGAAAAAGTCCAATTAAAATCTTACACCAATCATGGCCCAACCTAATCTTTTATAATTATACTGCTAACCAATATTTGAAACTAGACTAAATTTATGGTAGGAATAGATATATATGGGCATAACCAATTTAGTCACTAAGATGGGAGATCAAAATGAAACTAAAGCATGCTAAAATGGAAAGCCATTAATTCATTGAATAAACAAGAAAAGTAACAAATTAATACATATTCATCAATAAGATTAACCATACGAACTACTAAAAAGGACAATAAACTAATCTTAACAAATATTCAACATGAGAACAAATTAATCTTAGCACACTCATATGCAAACTCTACCATATCATAGTTAAAGTTAAATTAAAACAGAGTGACATAGAATATTAATGAGAAAACAAAATAGAAAGAGAAGCTAACCTTTGTATTGATGATTGTGGATTTAAATTACAACCACTTAATGATCAGATAGCTCTCAACTGGACCCTTCGGACCGCGTAAAACTCGAGCGAAAAATTGCAACTTGCAACCTCAATCGACCTTGCAAAACCGACGATTTAGTGGCTGTTTTTGGAGTTGTTTTTGGGGTTGCTTGGCAGTGATTTATGGAGCTGGAATTCGGGGTGTTTCATGGGAGCTTAGGTGGATTTTTGAGCTGCTTTTGGATAGATTTTGAAGTTGTCAAGGTGATTTCGATCTAGAATTTGGAGGTTTAGATCTGTTTTTTGGTATTTTTGGTGGAAGCTTGGTGTGTTTTTTAAGAGAGGAAAACAGAGGTGTTTGGATGGTGTTGAGGTTGCTGATTTGGTGGAGGAGACGAGGCTGTTTAGCAGAGCTTTTTGGGCTAAAATGGAGAAAAGATGGTGAAACTTTGATGGTCGATTTCGTGGAGAGGGAGGCTACACTATTGTACTTTCTTTTTTGGTCTGTTCCTTTGTGCACTGTGTGTGCGCTCTCTATGTCATGTGAGGAAGTGGGGAAGTGAGGTAAAGTGAGTGTGTGCGGGGGAAAATGGGGTAAAGTGAGTATTTGAAAGCTTCATAATATCCGGTCAATTTTCAAGAAAGCATACCTCATGTCTCCATTGCTTTAGGAAGTGTTCAAGAACGATTTCTTTCTCCTATTTTTTTGCTAAAGCTTGAGAAACAGTATTTCTTTCTCATTCACTCTTATTCCAGAAACAGTATTTCTTTAGTCATTCCAGAAATAAACTATCTAGGTTTGACCAAGTAGATTTTAACATTTACTCATTATTTAACTTAAATATGGAGTATCAAAATAAGATAAATACAATCTCTTTTCTTATTTTTTTTTTCTCGTCACACACAGTACGTGGCCACACATTACATATTTTTCTCTTGAAAGTTTATAGACAAGTCTCGCAGCCTTGGAAATGACACCAGGTAGTCATTTTTGAGAATACTGTTTAAAATATATTCACAATTTATAATGTATTTAAAGATCAACTATTTTGCTCAAACTTCAGGACACTGCGACATCGTGGTATAAAGTTCGAAAATTATGTCCAGAAATTCGAATCTTATATCCTTAATTTTTAAATTAGCAGTTCAGAAATTCAGGACACTTAGTCCTGAATTTCAAATTGACGGTTCAAAAATTCATGACACTTAGTCCTAAATTTCATATTAGCATCTTAAAAAATTAGTACACTAAGTCATGAATCTAAAAGCAGCTCAAAAATTCAGGATACTTATTCAAAATTTTTGGGCGAATTGCATACTTTTTTAAATACATTATAAATTATCGATATATTATAAATAACATGTTTAAAAGTGGCTACTAGTGCACTTTTCCCCTAGCAGCCTTTTGGTTGAGATTAAGGTCCATTTCATCAAGCTAAAGGCCCAACAGTAATCAATTGGGCCGAAACCCATTCAGAACTAGGGCTTTGGTTTACATTCAGGGTAGCCACCCTTCCTTTATAAAGCAGAAACTAGGGTTTTACACTCCATTTGCGTTCAGCCAAGAGAGATTGGAGAGAGAGAGAGAGAGAGAATCCGCGGCGGCGAGGATGGTGAAGTTTTTGAAGCCAAACAAAGCTGTAATCATTCTTCAAGGCAAATATGCCGGCCGGAAAGCAGTGATCATTAGGGCATTTGATGAAGGAACAAGGGACAGGCCATACGGCCATTGTTTGGTTGCAGGTATATCCAAGTACCCTAAGAAGGTGATCCGAAAGGACTCAGCCAAAAAGCAGGCGAAGAAGTCACGTGTCAAGGCTTTCATCAAGCTCGTTAATTACAACCACATCATGCCCACTCGTTACACGCTCGACGTGGATCTGAAGGATGTTGTCAACGTGGATGTTCTGCAGTCACGTGACAAGAAGGTTACTGCTGCTAAGGAGGCGAAAGCTAGGCTTGAGGAGAGGTTCAAGACTGGGAAAAATCGTTGGTTCTTCACTAAGCTTAGGTTCTGAGCGTGGGATGTTTTGGTCCTTGCACTGCTGGTAATTTTGATCTCGTATGATTAAGATTGACTGAGATTTTGATGAATATGGTAATATTTGTAGTGGTAAAGGAGTGATGGATAATGTTTTTATCATTATGCTACATTTAGTCTGTTTTTGTCTTTGCACTGCTTTATTTATGAAAAATTACTAGATCTGCTTATAATTACTCTAATGGTTTCTTGATGTGTCTATTTTATATATTGTATGTGATTGTTTTTCTTATAGTGTGTGGTCGCTTCTGGATTGTTATACTAAGTGCACATGTGCTGCTTGTGTTCTAAAAACTACTCCGTGAGTTTTACCAGTACTGCTGCCACTTATTTGTAATCACAATTTAAGCTAGTGGTTTGGTTATTTCTACGATGTGTCGCTCCTACACTAGCTGAGCTTTGGCTGTTTTGCTATTGGAATCCTTATTCATTTCATTCTATTGGCACCATTTCCTTCAAACACAAAATGATTTGTCTTTCTAGTTTTCTTATCTCTATGGATGGTTTGCTTCCATTTAGTTTTGTCATTGTTAGTACAAAGTCAGATCCAAGTGCACGGCTCCTGCTCAGGCGAGCTGTGGGGAAGACATAGTGTAGACAACTTTACCTCATCCTTGGACAGGCTATTTCCAATATTCAATTCACCCTTGAAAGTCATAGCATTTCTCCACTTTTGGGCCCACCTTCGTCCTTTGTTAAGTTACCACTAATTTATTGAGCTAGACATCTCAATCTTGTCCAACTCACTTCATCTCCATTATACTTATGTGGGCTAAACTTGTAATTTTTCTTACTCCCAACTTATTCTACTATCCTTGGTTTCTTACTGGCGTGATTCTTCGTATATAGTTTTTGACTATTCCTGATCATTTTTATAATTGACAAGCAGCATGTACCCTGAAACTTTATCTTGTGTACATAGCTCATCCGTGATTGGGTAAACTGGTATATTGTTAAGGTTTATCCTCGTGTAAACTCAGATTGTGGGAACTCTTACGTATCTCTTACTGTTTCCCTCGCACTCGTTGGCACTTCATTGATGTGCATCCTTTTTCTCAAGAATTCACAAAGGTTTTTTTTTGACACAACAACCCAATAAAATCCCACAAGTGGGGTCTGGGGAGTGTAGAGTGTACACAGACCTTACATCTACCCCCTAGTTAAGCTATTTTTGACACATCAAGGAAATTTTGTGGAGATCCTTTTTCCTCTCCTACAATTCTTTGTGAAGTTTCTTCGTGAAAATATAGCATATGTTGTAGATCTGCCTGGTATATGGGGTATATATCCAACTTGTCCCCTTTACCCTTGCGCGTCCTTAGGTTTGCACACTATCTTTAGGTTTTATTGTATGATTCATAGGTCTTAAGTAATTATAACTCTGAATATCTCCGTTTATATATACATCAGGATTTACTATTTCTTCATTTATATGGTACCTTTCTAACCCTGAATATAATGTTGAAATACTTGCTTAGTCAGTTAGTCACATAGTTTCTAAGCACTTCTAATCCTCTATAGTGGGTGCACCTTTACATCAGGCCTCGATAACCCTTACATTCCAAGCTTTGTTCTCAACAGATACCAAATATATCATTTCCTACTTGACTGCTGTGTGTATAGTTCTCCATGTTATTTATTTGATCAATTAGTTGTTTTGTCATTGTGCGGTGTCAAAGATTTGGTATATGCTGGAAGTGCACTTAAATAGGATGATTGTTGTGATGGAGTAAATTTGTTGCTCTTCTAGTGCCAATTTGTATCTACCATGCCATATGGTGTCTGCATGTGGAGTTGTTGATATATGAGTTAGTATTACAGGCAGTGTTGCCTGTCTAATAAATGGTGCTAGTGTGCTTCTAGCTGCGAAGAGAACTAAATTGTAAAATATAAGTCACAGATGTTTGATATAGGAGTCACTAGGTCTAGTTTCTTGCTTATATTTCCATGTAGTCTATGGACTGGCGGGTATGAAAGCTCCATCTATATTTGTCATGGTAGCGAGGTGTTGAAGAGAATTGATTAGCCGTTTTTGTGCTAGAGATAAATGCTTGAGCTAGTTTGTAAACTAGAGAGGATTGTTGTCTGCAATACACATTTCTATATGACATCTTTTGGTGGTTCTTTCACAAATTTAGTGATCTGCCTATATTAGAAGATTTTGAACAGTTGACCAAGATTAATGGTCACTATTAAGTAAGATCACCATTATGTACCCAAGTTCCCATAGCACTTAGAGGGGGTTAAGGTCATCTCGTAAACACCATACATAAATCTGTATAGCGTTGCTTGGATTTCTGACGATCCGTAGCAGTTGTATTAGTGAAAAAATAGCCCTACTACTGAAGCATGATTGAAAAAAATGCTCTTCAAAGGCACTGAGGGCCATCACTTAATTTGGCAAATCACAAGCTCCCAAATGGACTCCCAACTTAAAAAGCACTGGTATCGCTGAAACGAATACGATGAAGCAAATATTATTAGGAATTGACTTATAAGGAGATTATACACTACATTTCTACCCCTAAGAACAACTCTATTTTGATTAATGAAAAGCACAGGATATGAATTTAATTACATCTTTACGGTTTTGCAAATTTGAGCACACAAAATATTGTTGCGTCTCAGTTCCAAACGAACAGAAAAATCAAGTATAACAATGTGCTTGAAGAGAAAAATCAAGAATAACAAATTCAGTTTTCCCTTTAGTTGTCAGCAAAATGACCATGGGATGCCCAAATAAGTAAGTAAATTAACAGATGAGAAACTTATAACGGGTTCGGTATTCAGATTTCTTTATGAATTTATTTATATATTAAAAAAATTCAGAAAGGGAATATATTCAGGATAGTATTCAGAATGTTAAAGTTGATTACTTTTACCTTTATCCATTTTTTTTATTTTTGAAAATTCTGAGGAAACTCTTAGCGGCTACCCTATGCAAGCCTGGTGCGATGAACTCTAACTGAGGAGGTTCATGATGAGGAGAATTGATTCTAGGTCTTCCACGTGGAAACTACTCGCCTTACCAACTTAGCCAATCATTTCGGACAACTTTATCCATATTTGCATTCTATTTCTTATATTATAATTAAAAAAAAAGTGACCTGTTACTTACATGTTTTCCCATATTTCAAAGAACATAGCAAATTATAACTTAATTATAGCATTGTGTATAAATTCTTTGTTAAGATAAAAAATAAAGTTACAAGTCACAAGTTCCATCATTGTTTTTGAAATTGAGATAACAATAAAATGAAAGTGTGACTAACTTAAACTTGTCGTTGAATCTTTGTAGCAATGAGCAAACAAAGAACTATTCCCAACACCTCAAAGCTAAAAAAGACAAGTTAATGGAATGAATAAGCGAAAAAATACAAAGAGGTGCGAATTTCTAGTGTCGCCAGATTAATTTATTATCTTTGTCGTAGTGCCATAGGTGTTCTGTAATTGTTTCCTACTCCTATATGTGTTCTGTAATTGTCTAATCGAAGGGGTCAACATATAGTACAAAGCTATTTTTTGTTAAACAGAGTAATGATAGAATTTACGACAAAGGGTCAAATATACTTCTCTATTTTCGAATATGATCTAAAAATATCCCTCGTTATACTATTTGCCGTAGAATTTACAAGATTTTGTTTAAAAAATTAATGTTGAAATTGAACTAGCAAAAGTCACTTATTAAAAAAAAAATTAACAGCAAGTTCGTAAAAATCCTTGTTAATATATCTTCTTTTTTGCACCAAAACGTGTAACCAAGAATTATTGGGATGAAAATTATAGTTGATCTGAGAGAGTACAAAAAATGGTAGATGATCTTTTTAATCCACTATTTGTGCTTGTTCTGGGCAGCAGTTGTTGTAGATGTGCGCGGAATTTGATCCGAATATTATGGTTATTATATTAGAATATACTGAAATTCCTTTAACACACCCCATCTAAACGGAAAACTTTTACACACCAAACATTTTCACAACCATTATCCCCGAAAAACTAATGTAGTATCGGTTAGCATATTAAATAACACCCGAATTATGTTATGGTGCAATTCATATTTTATTTGATGCAGAAAAATATAAAATAAGAATACATGTACTAACAATATAAAATATAAAAAAAGGCAATGCTTACATAATTCTCTGTATTATTATTCAATCCTTCAAGGCATTACGATTCTTATATTATTATTAATTGTATAATTTTTCCTTTTCATTCTTAATCATATCATAAAACAATCACCAAATAACCTAAAGGAGCCTTGCTGCTACTTGTATATTGTAATATTACATGCCGTATAACAGAAGAGAAAATATTCTTAAAAAGTGCATACAGGCCAAATTCTTTCAACTTCGTTCCGTTGTCTTTTCCATTTCAAAGATGAATACTAAGAGCAAGAAATTTTTCCCCTTTTTTTCAAAAACAATTCACTTTTTTCGAAATCACCGTTTGTTTTGAAAAACTCCAAAAAGTTATTTTTCAAAATTTTCACTCAAATCACTCGCAAAACTTCAAAAACAACCCAAAATTATATTCATGTTCAAACACAACTCTAAATTTCAAATATCATTTTCGCTTAGAAAATTTTTTTCTCCCTATTTTGAAATTTTACAATTCTTATGTCCAAACGCTCACTATATTTCAAACGCAAAACCATGACACATAAAAAGGCTGATTTATGCACAAAACATCTCACATTTATATAAGGTTTGGGAAAAACAGCAAGGACACGCAGGCTTCAACGATGAACCGTGACACATAACAATGCCAAAATTAGATGAGAAGGCAATGAAGAAAATTCAGTCAATCAGCACCGTCAATGAACCATGTGATACAAGCACATTAAACCCCAAAAATAAAAATAAAAATAAAAAACTAGAAGAAGAACCTCCAACTGATGCATTTTTCATAAGAACACATTTTATAAAGCTCTAATAATTTCATTTTTTATCACATAATGTTACTACTGTTTTTGTGTACTGATTAATAATCACTTTTACAAATAGAGTCAAATTACATTTCAAATTCAAAAGCTGTAATCTGGTTTACCAAATAATTTACTCCTCAAACCACCCAACAATCCTCCTTTCTTCACACTTCCTTTATCTTCCCCAGAAATACTTGCCTGTTTTTCCTCTTCTTTCTCTTCTTCTCCTTCTTCAACAAAAGCAGGATGAGTAAAAATGCTACTCAAAAGTTGTGTTCCTCTTAGTGCATTTGTTAATGGCAAATGTCCTTCTGGAGTTTCCTCATTTAATTCCCAAATAAATTCATTTGGAAATGCCCTGTAATTATATTGGTCTACTTCAGTGCTTTCTAGTTTCTTCATCCACCCAACTTTAATAAAGAAACTAGTGAAATCTCTGTTCACTTTGTTCCATATTTTCTTTTGAACACTGTACCCAAATTTGTTGTCACTGTATTTTCTCCAAAGGGAATCAATTTCTTTGAGGTCAGATTCTTGAATGAACTGAACTTCAGAGAAGAAAACATAGCCTCGTTTAACTGCTGCTTCTCCTGCTAAAACTATGAGTAGACGCCGAGTTTCCTCGTCAGCTTGTCTGAAATCTTGAGCTGATAAGTGTTGTTCAAGAACGTCAAAAGGGGTGGTGGGGGTAGTGGGGGTGGTGGTGGGGGTGGTTGGGGTGGTGGAGGAAAGTGAAAAAGTGATGAGACTGTGATTGGAAAATGAAGTTGAAGAGGGGTTTTTGGTAATTGGCTTGAGGAAAAAAGAAGAGGAAGAAAAAGGGCAATCAATAGAATGCCTTCTCCTTAATGTATGGTGTTGATGAATGGACTTGAAAGAATTAGTTGCCATTTTCTTGAGAGTGAGATAGTTTCAACTTTCAAGGAAGAAGTGAATTCTTGAAAAAAAATGTGGTACATTTTAGTTAAGATATAAGAATATGGAGAGAGAGGGTGAAGGGGTGGGGGTAGGAGGGAAAAGAGGGGGGGATGAGATAAGAAATGAGTGAGAGTGAAAGAAAGTAAGTAATCAAAGGAAATATAGTGCTTGAATGAGATTGGCTAGTTATGGCTGAGTTTGGATACTCTCTATCACTATCTTCTATCTCTATGGCCAAAAAAATCCAAATTTGTTTATTAACACTTTGACCCCTTTGTTTCTCTTTCACTTCTACTTTTGTGGCATCAACAAAGTTTTCTAAGTATATATTCATTGTAGTTTATGGTGGTTGTTGCCAAGGGAGGGATTTGGTAGACCACCATTCGTTCAATTAAGAGGGACCACTAACTTGAACTAGCTGCTCTTCTAAATATTTTATAACTTACTTATAGCCGGTTTGGCCAAGCTTTTTTCTTGATCAAAGGTGTTTTTTTGTCAAAAGTATTTTTTTTTTCTAAAGTTAAGATGTTTGACTAAGCTTTTTGAAGGAAAAAAAATGCTTTTGAGTAGAAGCGGAAATAATTTTTGAGAAACAGAAAAAAGTAGTTTCTCCCTAGAAACACTTTTTTGAAAAATACTTTTGAGAAAAATACACTTAGAAGCATTTTTTAAAAGTTTGGTCAAACACTAATTGTTGCTCAAAAGTATTTTTCAAATTGATTAGCCGAACACAAATTGATTTTTACCAAAAGTACTTTTTTGAAAAGCAGTAATCAAAATAAACAGTTTTTAGAAGCTTGGCCAAACATGCTATTATTTGATTAGGAATAAGTCGAATTTTTATGGTGGTCTACAACTAATTTAAGTAACTTTCATAAGTTTTTAAAGTTTAATACATAACAAGAAAGTAAGGTTAAGAACATGGTTTTCAGGAAGAAGGGTTCAATTAGACGTGTAATAAGTTTGTCAATCTTTGCAATTTGCATACCTTATTTAATAAAAAGGAGAAGCAGCTTTCGTTTTAATATATTATATTATTATTGTATTTGCAGATACAGACACAAAGCCCCTATAGCTCAGTGGTAGAGCGTCAGTCTTGTAAACTGAAGGTCCGTAGTTCGATCCTGCGTGGGGGCATTATAATAATTTATGCATTTATTTTGCTGTCCTTAACATAAAATGGCTTCTTACATTATAGCTTATATTTATTTTATGTCCTTCACATAAAATGGCTTCTTACATCTTTCGTTTTCCACACCTATTTCGACTTATTGGCTTTTCCTAAACAAAAGCTTGGATTACTGATACTGCTTTATTCAGTAACTTTCTACCTTCCCTTATTTGATGATATAGTTCAGTTTAATGGATTCAAAATAGTGATACTCAAACTGATTTGAAAGCTATGGGTGGCCTAGACAGGATACTGATATTGGGCTAACAGTAAAATAGAAAGAATGTTATTTTTCCCTTTCTTTCACCAGAAATTTTAAGAAAATGACAGAATAGTTGAAATTATATACACTATCAGGTGAAACAAAATCTACACTATTAGCATAATTTAACTGGCTATAACAAATTACTTACAAGTTATCATATCAAACTTAGATACGAAAAGTTACCGGTTATTATGGATTCACCTAACAATAGTGTAAAAAATCTTCACATTGTCAGTTCACAGACCATAAACTCATGACTAACTTGAGATGAACAAAACATAGCACGAATAGCAAAGCTAACATGGCCAGACACTTTACTCTTTAGCTTCAAGAGTCAATATTGCTGGTTTCATCTTTAACTTATTTTGATCAACTACCTATCCCTTATTATATATATATTTTTTGCAGAAAGGCATCCAGAAATCTAATATGAAAAGCTGGCAATTCATGCTTTTGGTGGTTTGTACTTTGTGCTTTAACATTCATACTTTGCTCCGGCAGCGTGATGTTTGCTCAAACATTATCAATTTCAACACGTGAAAACCTGTTATTTTGTTTCAACTATTCCTTCCCTTTAAATTCATGATCAGTGTCCATTATGTGTACATGAATCTAATCTTGACAAGACATAACAAGGAGGAACCAATCACTGGCAAGTGGCAATTACAGAATAAGCTTGTTCTTCCAAAGCAACACAGGATCAGAATGTTGAGTATTCAAGATACAGCCATCTGAATGAAGCCACTGAAGGCAAAAAGTGTTTCCCATTTACCTGCATGTTTTCACATAGATATGCAGGCATACGAGTTACTTCACTTGTACAATTCCTTGAATCTTCTGCAAGCTTCTACGACATTCTCCCGGTGCCCAAAAGCACTTACTCTGACAAAACCTTCACCGCCCGGTCCAAAACCACTGCCTGGTGTGGTAACAACATGAGTCTTCTCAAGTATCTCGCTGAAAACCTCCCATGAGCTTCGTCCAGGGAAGTGAACCCACACGTAGGGTGCATTTTTACCTCCATACACCTTGTAACCTAGTGACTTAAATGTCTCCATTATGATTTCTGTGTTTTCTTTATAGAAACTAACCACGTCCTTCATGGCCTGAAATGCAAAAGTCAGCATGTTCAAGTTGAGACCTTGAGCCTATTAAATGATGTTATTTTTTTATTAAGTGAACAGGGAGACGACAACCAAATGTTGAAACTGACCTTGAAACCATCAGGTGAAAGGCAAGCCAGGCCGCCAGCTTGAGCGATATTGGATGCACCATTGAAGCTTGTACAAACAATGCGATTGAAGTCTTTTGCTACAGGAAATCCATCAGAATATAGGAGCACTTTGGGAATTGCAGTCCACCCTAAACGAACTCCTGTGAACCCAGCATACTTCGAAAACGACGAAACCTCAATGGCAACCTGCAAGTCCAGTACATTATGCTTACTGAGTCACTTAGAAAGAATCCACTTATTAATGTAGAGAATCATGCAATAAACTCTGTACACCAGAGGTAAGGAGAAAAAGCAGCACAAAAAAGTCAACTGAAAATATGACGACTCTATAAGAAGCTCTGTAACTTCTAGAAAAAGACATGTGAGGGAGCAAGAAGGATCAGAAGAAAGTCCCTGCAATTAACCAAGGGATAAAAAGCACTTGGGTTGAATAGACTTGAGATAACCTTACTACAGAGTGCCATTGAAGAGCAGGGGAAGAAGATGACTTGGAAGATCACTCTCAAACTAGTTTGATGAGCTTCAACTACGGCAAAAGATAAACGAAGGAGCAGGACAAGAAGATGAATTAGAAGGAAAGGTCCTAACAAATTGCATGAATGATAATAAACCAGCTAAAAGTCTCAATTGAACAGTCTGCTCATGTCATCTTTTCCACAGTGAAGATTAGAAAGAGAAAGTAGAAGAAAAGGAATCCATATAAAATATAAAAATGTCATAGAGGATATGTACGAAAAAGCAGCACAAGTGTGAGAATAGTGGTAGGAGATACAAAAGAGTTTTCCATAACCATGAAGATCTGCATTGAGCCTGTACTTGTTTATCCTCATTATGGATGAGCTAACCGGTAGTATACAGGATGAGGTCTTGGCTATTTGCAATGGCATTCTAATTTGTTGCTATCTTTTCTACCCTTTCTGAAGCAAGCCAAGATGGAAACTTTTCAAATTGTGTTCCATTTTTAGTTGGTTCACTGAAGAGGAAAATAGACATGTAAGGACTAGAGCCTATAGCCCTAACACTACATTTTGGATCCCCTAGTATGTTATTTGCAAACGATATTGAATTAATTGAGAAATTAGTGAGGGTGTTGTTAACAGAAAGTTTGAACTATGGAGAGCACTTTAGAGAATACGAATTTTAGAATTAGTAGGGGTATATGCATTGCAAGTTTAGCCACCATAATGCAAAAGATTGACATCAAAAGGAAATTATTGAATACTAGAATGAAATAGGTCCAAATGGAGCGAAATCAATAGTGAGAATGCATATGCTGACCCTAACTAGCTGACGATTGTTATGGGATTAAAAAGAACAACCAAATAAAGTGATATGCAGACATTATGAGTTTTAGTCATCTACAGCATTAATGCTACAGGGTCTGAACAAATGATAGCAGAAGCTTTCACAAGAAAACAACGTAAAGCTTAATGTTGACCAAATAACATGATCCAGACTTACCTCTTTGGCTCCAGGAATCTCAAAGATGGACTTTGGACTGTCATCACATATATACATTGCATATGCGGAATCATAAACAAGGATTGAGCCATTGCTTTTAGCAAATCGCACCAATTTAGTTAGCTGCTCCCTTGATGCCGCAGCACCAGTTGGATTATTAGGCGAACAGAAAAATATAATATCTGTCCGAGGAACACTGGATAAATCAGGAAAGAACCCATTTTCTGGAGTACATCTCATGTACGCAATATTCCCATACTTCTCCACATCCTTCTGAAACTGACCAGTTTGGCCCATAATAACACTTGAATCCACATAAGCCTACAGTAGAAACAACAGTCAAGGCTTACGTCAGAATCTTACATGCATCATCAGATATGAGAGCCTTTCTCCAAGGCGTGGTAAAGAAAGCCAGAAGTAATCCAACAAGACTATAAAGAGCCTACCAAATAATAGGAAAATTTGCAATTAGATTCTTTAATGATAATAATAAAAGATGTATCAATAGCCTTTACAAGAGTATAAAAATTCATGCTAAGTTATAAACAAGTACCATTTCACTTAAATCTCACAATGATATGAAAAATCATTTAACAAAATAGACATAGCAAATCAACAATATGCAGGGTATCCTGGATGGGCATTTTTCATTTTTGTCAAATAGGGAAGAATAGAGGTAAAAGCCTGAAAATTTTACCGGATATGATGGGTCTTGCACAGCCATAGTCACATTAGACCCAAAAAGAACCTACAATACAGTCAAGAAATACAAAAAACTGTTAGCGAAAGACTCAAAGACAGCGGCTATAATTTGAAAAGACCACTTAATACAGAGAAAACCAAACCTGAAGCCGAGATATATCACTTTTGGCACCATCAGAGACGAAGATCTCATCTTCCTCTATTCCAACATTTGCATAAAAGGTAGAAGCAATGGAGGCTCTAAGTTGCTGCTCATGCGGAAAAAATTCAACGCCGTTAATTCTGACAGCTGACTTTACACTTAAATCACGGATTAAATGCTACGAACGAAAAATACGGTGACCATAGAGTAATTTTCTCTTATGTCTATCTTAAAGTTAGGCTCCAAAATAACCACTTGAAAATAGCGAAACATGAAACATGTCATTTCACTCTCGCTTTATTTTTTTAAACCTTGGGGCAAACCAAGAAAGTGTTCAATAAATGCTAATTACAAAGCAGTAATAGATTATTGTTGATATAATATACGGAAATGATTTTAGTTGCTTCAGAAATTCCAGCTGTGCATGCCTTTTAGACATTATGACAAAAGAGGAAGTTTTTCACTTCTACCGCGTGGACCACTGGACAAAGAAAATAGTAATGCATTTGAGGAAAGAAGATCCAAAATGAACAAAGAAATAGGCATAAATAGAGGAAAGACAAACTATCAGTGCGCATGCAAAATACCATTTATTCTTGTAGCAAAAAATGGAACAGAATTAAGAAATGGACGATAAACAATAGACCTAATATCATATTACAAAAATAGGGGGGTATTGGGGGGATGAAATCCGCTACTTACTTTTTCTCCTTGCTCAGCACCATAACCACTGTAACCCTTTAATGTTGACAGGTCATGTGCTCTCTGCCAATGAGTAGAGTAAAGAAAACAAAATCAATAACAGGAAGTTGGTTATCGACTTAGAGTTCAATAAGCAGAATAGATTAAAAATAGAAACTAATCGTGAAGTTAAATGGCAGTCCATGTAGGCATGCTGAATTCTATCAACACAAATATCCAGAAACATGTTCATTATAAAACCAAATGTTACCAGATACATGATTTTTTGCCAGTAATCCTATCATCGGTCAAACAAAACAGGATACGAAATAGAGCAAAACTCGAAGCTTTGACTGATAACAAAACACTAAAGCGTGATAGAGATGTCAAATGACCCCTGAACATCAGAAACTGTATCCTGTCTTTACAAAATTCACAAACAAGGCTATCAGCATTACCTGTGCCATGGCAGAACTTATGAATTCAGGAATGGGCTCAGTAGTGTCACCAATTCCAAGGCTTATAATTTGAGCATCAGGGTGTTTCAACATGTGTGCAGATCTCCTTCTTGCGATCTAACTTCATCAAAGAGAGATTGTTTAGAACTTAACTCCTCCTATTAAGTAGGAGAGAATGTCTACAAAATAAGACTTAAAGTATTTTAGTGTACTATAAAGTGTCTTCTTTCCCCTATTTCAAGATGGAAGCATAGAGTGGTAATGGCTGTATAAAATCAGCCAACCAACATCCAGCTTAAATAGCAAATAATTTTGCTTCAGGGAACTAAATCTGCTTGTTGTCTCATCATAATTCCATATTACTGCTATATCATCTAAATTAATCTTTTGTTTGCATGAGCACAAAAGCAATGCCTCCAATTTATTCCAAGCAATGTGTCCAACTTCTTCTCTAATCTCCTACAGCTAATTCAATATAAGAAGCATTTTCAATTGCAAAGTAGCTTCAATAAACAGATAACAACAATCAACTCAATAAAAAAGTACCATCTGAAATACAGACCTCAGGAAAAAGATAACCAGCTTGAAGTTTAGCTAAGTTCTCATTGCGAGAGACCTTTGTCTTGTAAGCTTCAGGCAACACAGGAATTTTGTTAGCGCAGTCAAATCTCAAGAAATTGCATATCTATTTGAATGGACAGATACAGGTGAGACTAAGATGGACAGTTGTTTACTTTTTATCATCATCAAAATACAATTTTTTGTACAATTATTTTAAACATGTGCACGTAGCAATTGTTTTGACTCTTCACTTTGCTTCTCATCGAGTTAAAAGCAATAGATATGCAATCACAAACATTGATTAGTTTAAAATTCTCAAATAACAATTTTCAAAAGCTCTAATTGATCCATATTGCACTGGCTCACAGTCTACTATTTGCATTAATACAACTTGGCAATTCAACATAAGAACACCTTTGACCCCCAAAAAAACCAGAAGAACACCAGAAAATGTGAAGCAATTTGCACTAGGAAACAACATTAACATAAAGGCTTACAAGTCTCTTTAGAGGGTGTTGCAACACATCTGACAATACCACCGGTTTTGCCTGGCAGTGACACATTCTGGCTCCTGCAACAATTAATGCACACTTTTTACATTAGCAAACATTGCATACACCAGGAATGAAAATACTCAGGATTACCAAAGTATTAATGGAAGTAACAGTAGTTTTTTGCTGCATTCTCATCAATGCATTTAGTCATGAATATATAACCAATGCAGATGAGATTCTCAGTCAGTTCACTCACTACTAAACTCATCCCAGCCTATAAATGCTATAAATGGGGGATACTTGGCTCAATGAAGGAAAAGGAGAGTCCTCCACTTCGTGTAAGTCAAAGTGGGAACATTAATAAAAACCAAAACAAAACGCTCTACCATCAAATTATAGAAAAATAAAGAGTCAAATTCAAGAATCAGTAGAAGTAGATATTTAAACCAGACCACCAATGGTTGTGGTGGAATGGATAGAATCCACCCACACTTAACGAGGGGTCTCAGGTTAGAGCCAGGTTAGAGCCCTGTAAATGGAAAACATCTTGGTAGGAGTGCATCCCCCTTTAATGGCCTAAGGAGGCGCAGGCCTCAATGTGGGTACCCCACTCCAGGTAGGAAACCAATAAAAGAAAGATACTTAAACCATAAAAAAGACACCTTTTCCACAGGTCTTAGGAGGAAAAAAAAACAAGGGTCAGACGTAAGAATCGTTAACAAAACCTTATTTTCTACCATGAAATAAAAAAACTAAAAAAAAAATGAATAGCTGAAGCGAGTCAGAATACTTGAAGGTATAGTGGACCTTCATTCTCTCCCGCTTCGTCTAATGCTTAAAGATTGAATTTTTACCAGCAAAAGAGACCAGCAATGTCGATAACTAAAGCAGTTGATAAGATTCAAATAAAAAATCATATGAATTGAAATTATCCCACCAAAAAAATAGAACTGGAACTGAGTTAGGAAATCAAACAAAACGTAGGAGATGAAATATAGTACCTGAGACGGAGTTTGTGCTGACCCAAGAAAGTAGAAGTTGATGATGAGATTGAAGTGGAAAGACTTTGCTGAATAGCAGCCATTGTTTTCTGTTAGAACAAACCACGCTATCTCACCCCCTCAAAAACCAAAAAGCTGCTTTAAGAAACCCTATTCTTCCAATTTGCAGGAGCGCCCCGTTAACGCACGATGCTTATTTGCTTATTGTATTCTGCTAATTTGTTCTTTGCACGTTTTTAAAAGTTTAATTATGATTTGTTAAAACCTAAACTTCGAGATTTCTGTTGTTCTCGAATATTAAATATAATTAAAAAAAAAGCCAACAGCAAAGCCCCTATAGCTCAGTGGTAGAGCGTCAGTCTTGTAAACTGAAGGTCCGTAGTTCGATCCTGCGTGTGGGCATTTTTTTGGTCGTTTTGTCATTTTTCTATTTGTTGTTTTATTGTTCCCACCTAAAATTTCAAGTGTAAAGACATTTTACCTTCCTATCATATATACTATTTGAAACTTTGTTACCTTCTATACTAAAGTTTTAATTTAATTACATAAGCATATACAATTTACCAATTATATATATTTTAAGAATTAAATGAGTATCCATTTATATTATGAATTGAATAAGGAATCAATTATTTCTCATCCTTATTCTCTCCCTCTCCTACTCTCTCTCTCTCTCTCTCTCTCTCTCTCTCTCTCTCTCTCTCTCTCAATCTCTCATTCTTTGTTCTTTCCCCAATTTTTCTTTCTCTGATGTTATCTATTTTTTATCCTTTCATGTTGTATATATTTTTAATGGAATTCATCGATGGATTTCAATCGTTTTACTATAGAGTTTTAACTTAGACAACCCATAATCACCCCCAAAGCCCGGTGTCACAAGTGTATGAGCATCAGCTAGGAAGATAAAATAAAATACAATACCTGTCCAGAATACAAATTAGACAGGAAAATATATAAGTAACTTTGAAGGGGACTCTGCTGGTTGCGGATCGTAGATGGGATTTGCAGCTCACCTAAGTCTCCGCATTTAACCACACCTCTGCGCTAGCCATGGTTCTAGTCATATATGCACCTGCACAAAAATGTGCAGCAAGTGTAGTATGAGTACGTAAATCAACGTGTACCCAGTAAGTATCTCGCCTAACCCCGAAGAAGTAGTGACGAGGGGTCGACTTCGACACTTACTAGTGGTCCAATAATATCAGGTACAGTAAAGAAGTGAATAAATATAAGATAGAGTAAATATAGTAAATATATGAAACAAACAAGTATAAAATACCTGGTACAATTTCCCTCTTTACAATTTACTCAAGCTCTCAACTAGCAAGTTCCCTCCGTAACTGGAGCATATATATATATATATATATAGTGGATTTCATCAAAGAGGTTGTCATAATTCAAATCAGGGAAAAATCCTCAGATACACTGGCTTCTTGCCAAATATTACGATATATATATATATATATATATATATATATAGGAAGTGCCGAAGCGTACAGACCGATCAAACATAAAAGTAAACTATGCACTACCGAGGGTCGAACGGCGCGATCCATAGATGCATCTATTAACCTGCCGAGGTGAATGGCCAGTTCCCATGAGAGTGTGGTATATAAATCCTGCCGAGGCGAACAACCCGATCCCATAAGAGTGGTAGAAGGAAATACCCTGCTCACGAATCATACGTGCGACGCGGTCAAATATAAATTTAACATTTAAAATTATATCTCGTTCTTGATTCTTTTCAAAATAAGGAAAATTCAACTTGTAGCTTTTTAAGAAAATTTCCCCGCTCGCGAAACATACATGCGACGCGGTTACACATAGATTTCTTAAGCTATTATAGCATTACTCAATCCTTTTCGAAATTTACGAAGTTCAAATGAAACCTTTTAAATCTTAAGTTCTTTAATTTCAATTCCTTTCAAAACATTTAATAAGCAAACTCAATCTCGCTCCCTCTCGAGGTAGACAATAAACATAAATCAATAAAAATATCCACAAGGTATGATGTGAGCCTAAAACTACCCGGACATAGGCATAGCTAGTAGCTACGCACGGACTCTCGTCACCTCGTGCGTACGTAGCCCCCACATATACAAGCACACAATAATTTAGTTCACATATGGGGTTAATTCCCTCTTATAAGGTTAGAAAGGAGACTTACCTCGCTCTGAAATTCCATAACCGGCTCCAATTCCTTTCTAACACTTCAAACTGACGCCCGTCGCTCCAAATCTAGTCAAATAAGTTGCAACCCAATCAAAATATGCTCCAATACTCATAATTAATCAATTTATAACAATATCTAACTCTGCTCGAAAAATTGATAAAGCAACCCTAGGGCCCACGTGCCCAGATTCTGAAAATTTTCGAAGATAAACTTTACCCATAACCTCACCAACTCAAATATATAGTTCATTTCCAATTCCATGCCTAAATTCATGGTCAAAATCCACAAATACCAAATTCTAGGTTTTCTACCAAAAACCCCACAACTTATACTAATTTTCATGTTCAAATCCATATAAACTCATGTATTTAACTCAAAATTGTGAAGAAAGCACTTACCCCATTATGATTGATGAAGATGGCGCTCCAACGTGCTTCAAAATCGGCTCCCATGGGCGAAAATGAAATGAGATGGAGCCAAACCATCGCCTTAAAGGAAACACTGTCCAGCCCCGACTTCCGCACCTGCGGCCTCTTCGTCGCATCTGCGGTCTCGCAGGTGCGGCCATAACCTCTCACCTGCGCATTCCCTCTGTCTAGCTCGACTCCGCACCTGCGCCTTTCCTTCCGCATCTGCGCCTTCGCAGGTGCGGACAACCCTTCGCACCTGCGATCACTACCCAGCTTCGCCCAAATCGCACATGCGACCATTTGCTCGCACCTGCGGCCCTTTTTACGCGGGTGCGATCACACCAGATATCATCTGCCTCATCTTTTCTTCCAAGTCCAAACTCGATCCGTTGACCATCCGGAATCTACCCTAGGCCTCCGGGACCTCAACCAATTATACCAACACGTCCCAAAATAAATTATGAACTTAGTCGAGCCTTCAAATCACATCAAACAACGTCGAATTCATGAATCGCACCCCATTCCAAGCTTAATGAACTTTAGAATTTTAGACTTCTACATTCGATACCGAAACCTATCAAATCACGTTCGATTGACCTCAAATTTTTCACACAAATCACATTTGACATTACGGACCCACTCCAACTTCCGAAATCGGAATCCGACCCCGATATCAAAAAGTTCACTTCCGGTCAAACTTCTCAAAACCTTCAAATTCCTAACTTTCGCCAAACGATTCCAAATTGACCTACGGACCTCCAAATCAACTTCCGTACGCGCTCCCAATACTAGAATCGCCATGCGGAGCTATTCTCAGACTCGGAATTCTAAACGGATATCGATAACATTGAAATGCACTTCGACCCAAATTTATGAAATTCTTCCAAAATGCTAACTTCCACAATAGGCGCTGAAACGCTTCCGGGGCATCCAAAACCCGATCCGAACATACGCCCAAGTCCATAATCATCATACGAACCTGCTGGAACCCTCAAATCCCGATTCTGAGGCCGTTTACTCTAAAATCCAATCTTAGTCAATTCTTCCAACTTAAAACTTTCGAAATGAGAATTTTCTTTCCAAACCGGCTCTGAACTTCCCGAAATTCAATTCCAACCACGCGTACAAGTAATAATGCCCTAAATGAAGCTACACATGGCCTCAAACCACCGACCAACGCGTTGGGGCTCAAAACGACCAGTCGGGTCGTTACACCCGAGGCCCCAACTAAATATACCCACAAGTCCTGAAACATCCTACGAACTTAGTCGAGCCTTTAAATCACATCAAATAACGCTTAAAACACGAATCACCCTCCAATTCAAACTTAACGAACTTTGAAACTTCAACTTCTTCAATCGATGCCGAAACCTATCAAATCACATCGGATTGACCTCAAATTTTACACACAAATCATAATTGACATTACGGACCTACTCCAACTTCTGAAATCGAAATCCGACCATGATATAAAAAAATCCACTCTCGGTCAAACTTTCCAAAAACCGTCAAATTTTTATTTTTTGCCAAATGACCCCGAAATGACCTACGGACCTCCAAATCCAATTCCGGATGCGCTCCTAATACAAGAATCACCATACGGAGATATTCCCAGAATCGTAATCTCAAACGGACATTGATAACATTGAAATACACCTCAACCCAATTTTTATGAAGTTCTTCCAAAATGCCAACTTTCCATAATAGTCGCCGAAACGCTCTCGGGTCATCCAAAACCCGATCCGGGCATACGCCCAAGTCCAAAGTCATCATACAAACTTGTTGAAACCTTCAAATCCCGATTCCAAGGTCATTTACTCAAAAATTATACCTTAATAAATTCTTCCAACTTAAAGCTTTCGAAATTAGAATTTTCTTTCCAAATCAACTCCGAACTTTCTGAAATTCAATTCCGACCACACGTACAAATCATAATACCCGAAGTGAAGCTACTCATGGTCTCAAACTGTCGAACGACTTGCTAGAACTCAAAACGACCGGTCGGGTCGTTACATATATATATATATATATATATATATATATATATATATATATATATATATATATATATGGTCTTTTTTTTTTGTTAAGAGTTCGTCTTCTAAATAATCCTAAAATTAATCTTAAATCAGCTAAAATAACTGAAAAGAAAAAAATATACTATAATATTTTGGTCCCAACTATTACCTGAAAAAATAAATTTTAAAAGGAGCTTGCTTGATGTTCATATTGTGCTAATCTTTGTACTAAAGATTCCTTTTTATAACATAAAATATTTGTTACCACCTTAAATACAAAATTCATTTAGAGCAATTTTAATATATTTTCAAGAATACATATTTCTTTTATCCATAGCATAAAAGATTTGGCGATATCTTTAGGAAAGGAATTTGCTTTGAGATTTTTGTCAAACTCTTATTAAGCTTCCTATTCCCATATTTTAGAGCTGAATTATGATTCTAATATAAAAAATTTCAATCCCCTTTCAGGTACAAGATATGTACTCTCCAAGAACGAAAACTCAATCACATAAGTTTACAAGTTTTATTGAACAATTCACTTTAGCTATTTGGTTCTCCAATTGTCCTACTAACAATGAACACAAGTTATTTAACAAACATTTTCATTCCCAATGATTGAAAAGAAGAATGGCCATATATAGTTGCATTTATATTTCTTCATTTGTGAATTAATAGAATTTATTTGCAACCTATTCTTCTTCTAGTGGTAAGTGAAAATTATAGTGATCGTATATAATCCTTTGTTGAATCCTCCTTCTATCATAATAATAATTAATACAATTTAGTTAGGACCCCCTTTTTTTTTAATAGAAATTGAAAAGCTTAGTAAAATAATATATAGTTGTTTCTTTATTTATTCATTTTTCATAGTAATGGGTAGTGCTTGTTTTTCTTTGTTACCTTAGATTGACTCTATTACTCTAGCCAAAATTCTTTATCCAAATATTTTTTACTATTATTTTTGTAAGAATTTAGAATTGAGTATGCTAAAGTTAGATCGATTTTAATTTACAATGATAAAAATAAAAGATTTAATTTTAATTTACAAAATGAGCTTATTTTGTTTACCAAAAAAAGGGACCTACTATTATTTATTTATAAGATGTTACAAGCAAATATGCTAAAGTTGGAAAAAATTTAATTTACATTGAAGAAAAGAATGATCAAGTTTACAAACAATGGCATTTTTTTTGTATAAGTACTACTCCCTCTGTTTCAATTTAGATGAGGTAGTTTGACTCGGTACAGAGTTTAAGGGAAAAAAAGATTTAAAACTTGTGATTTTAGAAGCTTAAGGGGTAAAAACTTTTTAGGGTCATGACATTTTTGTGATTATAAAAGCTTCTCATTATGGGTAAAATGGGTAAAATTAAGAGCTTAAAGTTAAATTATTTCTAAATATAGAAATGTGTCATTTATTTTGAAACAGACTAAAAATAAAAGCAGCACATCTAATTTGAAACGGAGGGAGTATATAAAGTTCACGTTGAAAAAGAAAATATTTAAAAGTGTAACGACCCAGCCGGTCGTTTTGAGAGTAATAGCCTTGATCCCTTATTTACTGCTTCTCCCATATCTATTTCTACTATTGTGACTTGAGGTTTCGTTTTGGTTTTTGGAGTGTTTTGGGACACTTAGTCCCTAAATGGAGGTTTAAGCCTTAGGATTTGAACTATAGTCAGAACTGTGTGAAGACGACTCCGGAATAAAATTCCAGCAGTTCCGTTAGCTCCGTTAGGTGATTTTAGATTTAGGAGCGTGTTTGGATTGTGTTTTGGAGGTCCGTAACTTATTTAGGCTTGAAATAGCGAAAGTCGAATTTTTGGAGATTTGGACCAGTAGTGAAAATTTTGATATCGGGGTCAGATTCCGATTTCGGAAGTTGAAGTAGGTCCGTAGTGTTGAATATGACTTGTGTACAAAATTTGAGGTCATTCGGATGAGATTTTATATGTTTCGACGTCATTGGTAGAATTTAGAAATTTCAAAGTTCATTAGGCTTGAATCCGTGCATAATCCGTGTTTTTGATATTGTTCGACGTGATTTGAAGGCTCGACTAAGTTCTTATGTGTTTTCTGGTATGTTTGGTTGAGGTCCCGGGGGCCTCGGGCGTATTTCGGATGCTCAACGAGTCATTTTTTGGACTTAGGGAGTTGGCAGATTTTCTGGTGTTATTGCAGACATTTTTCTTCATCGCGTTGACGAGGGAGATCTCGCGATCGCGTAGGTCATCTAAGAGGTCAGCTAAAAATTGATCTTCGCGTTCGCGAAGATGAAGATGCGATCGCATAAGGTTATCAGGCAGTGCACCGCGAACGCGTGGGCTAGGTCGCGTTCGCGAAGAAGAAGTGAGGCAGCAGTGGAGTTTGAGTGTTACTCTTTGCGGTCGCGTGAGGACAATTGCGATCGCGTAGGTGTGAGCATCTAGTGCATCGCGTTCGCGTGAGGTGTTACGCGTTCGCGTGGAGTAAATTTCTGAAGGAGCGAAGTTGTTCTTCGCGATCGCGAGGCTTTTTCCGCGATCGCGATTAAGGAATCACTGGGCAGTGCTTAAACATTCCAAAAACGGCGATTTTGCCATTTTATCAAAAACATAAGTTGGGAGCTCGGATTTGGACGAGATTTTGAAGGAGTTTCAGAGATATCAATTAGGTAATGATTCTATACTCCATTTTGGTTGTATTCCACTAATCTATTATTAATTTTCTTTTTTATTTTGGATTTTGGGGTTGAAATTAGGAGAAAAATGGAAGAAACTCCTTCAACAAAGATTTCGAGTTTGGAAAGGGGATTTGTGGTCGGATTTGAGTAATTTTTATATGGTTAGACTCGTGAGTGAATGGGTATTTGTATTTTGTGACTTTTACCGGATTCCGAGATGTGGGCCCCATAGACGATTTTTGAGTTAATTTTGGAATTTTTGTTAAAGTGTTGATTTCATTAATTAGATGAGTCTATTATGGTTGTATTTATGATATGTAATTGCTTTTGGCTAGATTTGGGCCATTCGGAGCCGGATATTCGTGGGAAAGGCATTGTGACCGATTGATTGAGCTTGGTTCGAGGTAAGTGGCTTGCCTAAATTTGTGTGGAGGAAATCCCCTTAAGATTTGAAACTATTGTGATATGTGAGCGTTGTGTACGAGAGGTGACGAGTACGTACACAGGCTAGTTATGGAAAACCCCGATTTTTTCTTGCTGAGCAATAACCTGTTTTCCTTTTATTTTGAGTTACACCATTTTAATGAGTATTAATCTATTTTCATTCTTAATTGAGTTATTCCAATATATGTAGCTATCCTGTTTAGTCTAATACAATATGTCTACGTGTTTTAATTGCTTATGTGAACTCTGTGCAGCATGCTTAGTGAATTTTCTGCTTCTTCCTTGACTGGTACTTAGTCTAAATCGTAAGATTTCGTGATGTAGTTGTATTTCTATTGTTTGCGCTGCATATTTACTTTGGGACTACGGAACGGTATTCCGGGAGATCCCCCTGTCTTGCATATTTACTTTGGGACTACGGAACGGTATTCCAGAAGATCTCCCTGCACATTTACTTTGGGACTACGGAACGGTATTCCGGGAGATCCCCCTGTCTTACGTATTTACATTGGGACTACGGAACGGTATTCCGGGAGATCTCCCTGCACATTTATGATTGGGACTACGAGACGGTATCTTGGGAGATCACTTGTTGTATTTCTGCATATTGAGTCGTTACCTTTTATAAATTCTTTCTTGTTAAATTTTAGTCTTTATTTTACTGCGATATTTTATTTTTGCCTTGCTTTATTATCATATTCCAGTAGGGCCCGGACCTGACCTCGTCACAACTCTACCGAGGTTAGGCTTGGCACTTACTCGGTACCGATTGTGGTGTACTCATGCTACTCTTCTGCACATATTTTGTGTGCAGATCCAGGTACTTCTTATCAGCCCCGCTACTAGATGAGAGTGCTTGCTGCTGTACGGAAACTTTAAGGTATATATGTCGCGTCCGCAGATCTAGAAGTCCCCCTCTATTCCCTCCTATGTCATTTACCTTCCTTACTTCTATTATTAGACTCTGGTATATAGAGATACTAGTTTTCTTCTGTAGCTTGTGACTTACGATGTTCCAGGTTTTGGGATTACTGTGTATTTTGAACAGTTAGTTGTTTAGTTCATGTTTTTATTTTATTATTCCGCAAATGTTAGGCTTATTTAGTCATAAAGACTAGGTGTCGCCACGACGTCATACGAATGGGAAATTGGGCCGTGACAGAAAGCGTGCCAAAAGATAAACCTGACACACGTGAATTTGTGAGCATGTCACTTTCATGTGACATCAACAACAGTATATCTTTTTGGGCATTGAAAGAAGGTTGTATTATTCATTGGATTTACACAAATATACAAGTGTATTTATCGTTAAAAGGTGCAAAAGTAGGGGCAAAATGAGACCTCTAAAAAGGTACCGCAGCTCAGATCCATTAACTGTATATAAGGATCCCATGGGATTTAGAGGAAATAATGCTAGTTTTTCAGTCAACACATCAAAAGGTCAAGTCGCTGAAGCAGACGGTGCAATACAGCTGAGCTGCCTGGTTATCCCACTTATACTTATAGAATAGGAATAGAATTATAATGTATATGAAAGAGTTATAAGCCAAAAAACGAAAATATCTTGATTGATTAACTAAGCTTGTGTGTTGTTTTCAATAACTGATTTATTTTTAAATGTTTAAGGTGTTATAAAATAAAGACTGTAAAGTAAAGACAAATATAGAGAGAAACTGATATATTATTCAATTTCAAACTGATGTACATAATGAACTAAAATCTTTTCTATTTATAGAAAAAAGTTGTTGTGTAAGTTGCTACTGCAAGCTGCTGTATAAGCTGCTACAGCAAGGTGCTTGTAAGCTGCTATTGTACCATATATAGATAATCTTCTACCGGGAATAATATTTATCCATAACGGAGTACCGAACGGATAAGCTCATTATATCAGATCTAGATAATCTTTTACCGGGGGTAATATTGATCCATAACGGAGTACCGAAAGGATAAGCTTTGTCAGGGGGCTTATTTCCTATAGAGTACTAAATAGATAAATATATTTACGGCAGAGTCTCATATGGATAAGCTTCTTCAGGAAGCTTATTTACAACGGAGTACTAAATGAACATCCATAATATAATATATTTATAACACTCCCCCTTGGATGTTCATTAAAAGATAATGTGCCTCATTAAAACCTTACTAGAAAAAATTAAATCCTAGTGAAGGAAAAAGAGTACACATATTTAGTAATACGCATAACTAGTTGTCTCATTAAAAACCTTATAAGGAAAACTATGTGGGAAAAACCTTAGTAAGGAAAAAAAAGAGTATAACGTGTATTTTACTCCCCCTGATGAAAACTTTTTTTCAAATATTTGAGTCTCCGTATTCCAATCTTGTATACCATCTTCTCAAAAGTTGAAGTTGGAAAAGATTTAATGAATAAATCTGATGGATTGTCACTTGAACGGATTTGTTATACATCAACGTCACCATTTTTCTGAAGATCGTGTGTGTAGAATAATTTTGGTGAAATGTGCTTCGTTCTATCTCCTTTTATAAATCTTCCCTTTTAATTGGGCTATGCATGCAGCATTGTCTTCGTATAAAATTGTGGATCTTTTATCATATTCCAAACCATATTTTTCTTGAATAAAATGAATCACTGATCTCAACCATACGCATTCCCTACTTGCTTCATGAATAGTTATTATCTCAACATGATTTGAAGAAGTAGCAATAATAGATTGCTTCGTGGAGCGCCATGATATGATAGTACCTCCATATGTAAACACGTACCCGGTTTGAGATCGAGCTTTATGTGGATCATATAAATAACCTGCATCTACATAACCAACAAGATCTGTACTACCTTTGTTAGAATAAAATAAACCCATATCAAGTGTTCCCTTTAAATATTGCAATATATGCTTAATCCCGTTCCAATGTCTCCGTGTAGGAGAAGAGCTATATCTTGCTAGTAAATTAACAGAAAATGTTATGTCGGGCCTTGTTGCATTAGCAGGATACATAAGTGCACCAATTGTACTAAGATAAGGTATTTCGGGACCAAGGAGTTCCTAATCCTCTTTTGGAGGTCGGAACAAATTCTTATTCACTTCAAGTGATCGAACAACCATTGGTGTACTCAATGGGTGCGCTTTGTCTATGTAAAAGCGTTTTAAGACCCTTTCTGTATAGGCAGATTGATGGATAAAGATCCCATATGCTAAATGTTCAATTTGCAGACCAAGACAAAGTTTTATCTTTCCAAGATCTTTCATCTCAAATTCTTTCTTAAGATATTCAATTGCCTTTTGGAGCTCTTCTGGAGTTCCAACAATATTTATGTCATCAAAATAAACATCAAGTATAGCAAATTCAGATGCCATTTTCTCTATAAAAATACATGGATAAATAACATCATTTATGTAATCCTCTTTCAGCAAATATTCACTAAGGCAATTATACCACATACGTCCAGATTGCTTTAAATCGTACAAAGATCTTTGTAATCTGATTGAATACATTTCCTGATATCTTGAATTTGCTTCAGGTATTTTAAATCCTTCAGGGATTTTCATATAAATTTCATTATCAAGTGGGCCGTATAGATAAGCTGTAATGTAAAGACCCGGCCGGTCATTTTGAGAATAATAGCCCCTATTTACTGCTTTTCCCGTACCTTTTTCTGCTTATGTGACTTGCCGTGAGGTTGTTGTTGTGGTTTCGGAGTGAATTGGGACACTTAGTCCCTAAAACAGAAGCTTAAGTCTTAGGATTTTGACTGTAGTTGGAACTGTATGAAGACGACTTCGGAATGGAGTTTCGTCGGTTCCGTTAGCTCCGCTGGGTGATTTTGGACTTAGGAGCATATCCGGAATATGAATTGGAGGTCTGTAGCTAAATTAGGCTTGAAAAGGCAAAAGTTAAATTTTTGAAAAAGTTGACTAGTAGTGGACTTTTGATATCAGGGTCGGATTCCGATTCCGGAAGTTGGAGAAGGTCCGTAATATCGAATATGACTTGTGTGCAAAATTTGAGGTCAATCGGACGTGATTTGATAGGTTTCGACATCGATTGTAGAAATTTAAAGTTTCAAGTTCATTAAATTTGAATCGGAGGGTGATTCATATTTTTAGCATTGTTTGATGTGATTTGAGGGCTCGACTAAGTTCGTATGGTATTTTAGGACTTTTTGGTATGTTTGGTTGAGGTCCCAGGGGCCTCGGATGTATTTCAGATGCTTAACGGATGAAATATTAGACTTATGCAATTGATGAAGCTTTGCTGGTTTATGGTGTTTCACACCTGCGGTGGGGAGACCGCAGGTGCGGGATCGCACGTGCGGAGTGAAGGGCGCAGGTGCGTTGTTGGTCAAGAAGGTCTGTGAGCGCAGGTGTGGAAGTCAAGCCGTAGGAGCAGGCTCGCAGGTGCGGCCCAAAGCTCGCAGATGCGGTCCCACCCATTTAAGTCATTTTCGCACCTGCGATGAGTTTTCCGCAGGTGCGGTACCGCATGTGCGGGTGAAGCCTCACAGAAGCGAGTTTGCTGGGCAGAAAATAGGATTTCGGGGATTGATTTTCCATTTCGATTTTGGGACTTTGAGAGCTCAGATTAGGCGATTATTTGAGGGATTTTCAGAGAAAACTTTTGAGTAACGATTCTTAACTCATTTATGGTTATATTCCACTAATCTATGGTTGATTTCATCATTTAATTTCGGATTTGGGTTGAAATTTTGGGAAAGATGGCAAGAAGTTCTTCAACTAAGATTTTGGATTTTGATTGAGGTTTTGACGTAGGATTTGGATAATTTTGGTATGAGTGAACTCATGAGTGAATGGGTGTTCATATTTTCTGACTTTTACCCGATTCCGAGACGTGGGCCTGGGGAGACGTTTTGGGGCAATTTTCTAATTTCTTACTTTAGCTTTGATTTCATTAATTAGATTAATTTTTTATAGTTGTATTTATGGTATGTAATTGAATTTGGCTAGATTTGGGCCATTCGGAGTCAGATATTCATGAAAAAGGCATTTTTACCGATTGATTGAGCTTGGTTCGAGGTATGTGGCTTGCCTAACCTTGTGTGGGGGAAATTTCCTTAGGAGTTGGTACTGTTGTGATATGTGAGCGCCGTGTACGTGAGGTGGCGAGTACGTACACGGGCTATTTATTGTAAAACCCGATTTATTTTACTGAGTAGCAACCTGTTTTTTCCTTAAATTTGAGTTATACCGTTTAAATGAGTATTAGTTAGTTTTCATTTTTAATTGAGCTATTCCAATATGTGTAGTTATCCTGTTTAGTCTAACATCGCATGTCTATGTGCTTTAACTGCTCATTTGAACTCTGTGAAGCATGCCTAGTTGATTTCCTGCTCTTCCTTGTTCTTTATCAGTATGACTGTAGAAATATTGTTGTTAATTGTTGTATTTATTGATTTCAGCTGTGTATTTACTTTTGAGACTACGAGGCGGTTCCTCCGGAGTTCTCCCTGCACATTTATTTTTGAGACTACGAGGCGGTTCCTCGGGAGTTCTCCCTGCATATTTACTTTTGAGACTACGAGGCGGTTCCTCGGGAGTTCTCCCTGCACATTTACTTTTGATACTACGAGGCGGTTCCTCGGGAGTTCTCCCTGCACATTTATTTTTGAGACTACGAGGCGGTTCCTCGGGAGTTCTCCTTGTATATTTACTTTTGAGACTACGAGGCGGTACCTCGGGAGTTCTCCCTGTATATTTACTTTTGGGACTACGAGACGGTATCTCGGGAGCGCCCATATTGTTATATCATTGTGCGGTGTTGTTATTGCTTTGTGAATACTTATTGTTGTCTTCTCCGTTTTACTTTATTTTTATTATAGCATTTGTCTTATTATTATATCCCAGTAGGGCCTGGATCTGACCTCGTCACTACTCTACCGAGGATAGGCTTGGCACTTACTGGGTATCGTTGTGGTGTACTCATGCTACTCTTCTACACATATTTTGTGTGCAGATCCAAGTACTTCTTATCAACCCCGCTACTAGCTGGGAGTGCTTGCTGTTGTACAGAGACTTCAAGGTATATTTGTCGCGTTCGCAAACCTCGGAGTCCCCCTCTATTCCCTCCTTTGTCATTTACCTTCCTTACTTCTTTTATTAGACTCTAGTGTATAGAGATACCAGTTTCCTTCTGTAGCTTGTGACTTATGATGTTTCGGGTTTGGGAATACTTTATATTATTAGAATGTTGGTTATTGTAAATGCCGAGCGACATTGTTATCAGTTATTTAGTTATCTGTTACAGTTAGTTGTTAAGTTTTGTTTCCATTTTTTGTTATTTCCGCATCTTTGTTAGGCTTACCTAGTAGTAGAGACCAGGTATCATCACTACATCTTACGGAGGGAGAATTGGGTCATGACAAGTTGGTATCAGAGCATGAAGTTTGCTTCATTGATTTGGCCCGACATGCACCGGCCTTAGTTGCCACAGTTCGAGAGAGGGTTCGTCGGTTTGTCGAGGGACTCCACCCCAGTATCAGGCTTAGCATGGCCCGGGAGTTGGAGATGGATATTTCTTACTAGCAGATTGTGAGTATTGCTTGGAGATTAGAGGGTATGCTTGCTCGGGAGAGAGAGGAGAGGGAGGCCAAGAGGTCTCGAGAGTCTGGCACTTATAGTGGTACTCGTGCCCCAGCTGCAATTCGCCATGGTAGGGGTTATGGGAGTCTCCCCGTTCATTCAGATCTTCCAGCCGCCAGTGCTATTCTGATCCCTTCTAGGCCTCAGGAGCCTTATTATACACCGCCAGTATCTAGTGCACCTCCTGCACGGGGTGCTTTTAGCGGTCAGCCCAGTAGACCTGGCCCGATCCAGTCACAGCAGTCACGCCCTCCGAGGGCTTATTTTGAGTGTGGCGACACTCGCCATATGGTGAGGGATTGCCCCAAACTTAGGAGGGGTGCACCTCCACAGACTTCTTAGACACTGCGTGATCCACCAGGTCCTCAAGCTATGATTCCAGCACCAGTTACCGGCCCACCTGCTCAGCCAGCTCGAGGTGGAGGTCGGGGAGGTCGAGGTCGCCCTAGAGGGGGAGGCCATGCCAGATATTATGCTCTTCCTGCTCGTACAGATACAATTGCTTCCGACTCTGTCATTATAGGTATTGTTCTGGTCTGTCATAGAGATGTATCGGTCTTATTTGATCCAGGCTCCACTTATTCCTATGTGCCCTCTTAATTTGCCCCATATTTGGGCATATCTCGGGATTCTTTGAGTTTCCCTGTTTATGTGTCTACTCCTGTGGGAGATTCTCTTGTTGTGGTCCCCGTGTATTGGTCGTGTTTGATTGCTCTTAGTGGTTTTGAGACCAGAGCCGATTTGTTATTGCTCAGCATGGTAGACTTTGATATTATTTTGTGTATGAACTGGTTGTCTCCCATTATGCTATTCTTGATTGTCACGCTAAGACCGTGACACTGGCTATGCCAGGATTTCCACGATTAGAAATGGTTGAGAAGGGGTGTGACGTGTATCTAGATTATGTGAGAGATGTCAGTATTGATACCCCTACAATTGAGTCAGTCTCAGTAGTGAAGGATTTTCCAGATGTATTTCCAGCTGATCTTCCGGGCATGCCGCCCAATAGAGATATTGATTTTGGCATTGATTTGTTGTCGGGCACTCAGCCCATCTCTATTACTCCATATCGTATGGCTCCTCCTGAGCTGAAGGAGTTGAAGAAGTAGTTATAGGAATTGCTTGATAAGGGCTTCATTCGGCCCAGTGTGTCACCTTGGGGTGCTCCTGTCTTATTTGTGAAGAAGAAGGATAGTTCTATGCGGATGTGTATTGATTACCGCTAGTTGAACAAAGTTACAGTGAAGAACAGGTATACATTGCCTCGTATTGATGACTTGTTTAATCAGTTACAGGGTGCCATGGTGTTTTCCAAGATTGACTTGCGTTCAGGCTATCATCAATTGAAGATTCGGGAGCCAGATATTCCGAAGACTGCTTTCAGGACTCGGTACGGTCACTACGAGTTCCTTGTGATGTCATTTGGGCTGACCAATGCCCCAGCAGCTTTTATGCACTTGATGCACAGTGTGTTCCGGCCCTATCTTGACTCATTCGTCGTTATGTTTATTGACGATATTCTGGTGTACTCCCGGACTCGGGAGGATCATGAGCAGCACTTAATGACTGTGCTTCAAACCCTGAGAGAAAAGAAGTTTATGCAAAATTTTCAAACTGTGAGTTTTGGCTAGACTCAGTGGCATTCTTGGGCCATGTAATATCGAGTGATGGGGTCCAGGTGGATCAGAAGAAGGTTGAAGCAGCGCAGAGTTGGCCCAGACCGTCCTCAACTATGGAGATCCGAAGTTTTCTTAGTTTGGTGGGGTATTACCGTCGATTTATAGAGGGTTTCTCGTCTATCGCAGCACCTATGACCAGGCTGACCCAGAAGGGTGCTCCATTCAGATGGACAGAGAAGTGTGAGGAGAGCTTTCAGAAGCTCAAAACAGCTTTGACTACAGCCCCAATATTGGTATTGCCTGTAGGTTTGGGGTCTTATACTGTATATTGTGATGCATCGCGGATTGTTCTCGGTGCGGTGTTGATTCAGGACGGTAGGGTGATTGCCTACGTGTCCAGACAACTGAAGGTGCATGAGAAGAACTATCTTGTCCATGACCTGGAGTTAGCAGCTATTGTTCATGCCTTAAAGATTTGGCGGCACTATTTGTACAGTATACCCTGTGAGATCTACACAGATCACCAGAGTTTGCAGCATATGTTCAAACAGAAGGATCTTAACTTGCGTCAGTAGAGGTGGTTGGAGCTGCTTAAGGATTATGATATCACCATTCTGTACCATCCGGGGAAGGCCAATGTGGTGGCCGATGATTTAAGTCGCCGGGCGGAGAGTTTGGAGAGTTTAGCAAATCTACCAATAGTAGAAAGGCCATTGGCGTTGGATGTTCAGGCCTTAGCCAGCCAGTTTGTTAGATTGGATATTTCTGAGCCGATTCAGGTGTTGGCTTGTGTGGTCTCTCAGTCTTCTCTTTATGATCGTATCAGGGAGCATCAGAATGATGACCCTCATTTGCTTGTCCTTAAGGACACGGTTCGGCACGGTGATGCTAAGGAGGTCACTATTGGAGATGATGGTGCATTAAGGATGCAGGGCAGACTATGTGTGCCCAATGTAGATGAATTACGTGAGTTGATTCTCCAGGAGGCTCACAGTTCGCGGTACTCCTTTCATCCGGGTGCCGCAAAGATGTATCAGGACTTGAGGTAGCATTACTGGTGGAGAAGAATAAAGAAGGACATAGTGGAATATGTAGCTCGGTGTCTGAATTGTCAGTAGGTAAAGTATGAGCATCAGCGGCCAGGTGGATTGCTTCAAAAGTTAGAGATTCCGGAGTGAAAATGGGAGCGGATCACTATGGATTTCGTTATTGGACTCTCACAGACTCAGCGGAGGTTTGATGCAGTTTGGGTGATTGTGGATAGGCTGACCAAGTCAGCTCATTTCATTCCTGTGATGACTACCTATTCTTCCGAGCAGTTGGCTCGAATTTATATCCGCGAGATTGTTATGCTTCATGGCGTACCGGTATCTATTATCTTTGACTGGGGTACACAGCTTACATCACGATTCTGGAGGGTCGTACAGCATGAGTTGGGTACTCGAGTGGAGCACAACATTTCACCCTCAGACGGACGGACAATCCGAGCGCACTATTCAGATACTGGAGGATATGCTTTGTGCTTGTGTGATAGATTTTGGGGGTGCTTGGGACTAATTCTTGCCACTTGCGAAGTTTGCTTACAATAATAGTTATCAGTCGAGCATTTAGATGGCACCGTATTAGGCTTTATATAGGAGGCGGTGCCAGTCTCCAGTAGGTTGGTTTGATCTAGGTGAGGCTAAGCTATTGGGTACAAACTTGGTTCAGGATGCCTTGGAGAAAGTTAAATTGATTCAGGATCGACTTCGTATAGTCCAGTCCAGACAGAAGAGTTATGCGGATCGGAAAGTTTGCGATGTTGCATTCATGGTGGGAGAGCGGGTCCTGCTCCGAGTGTCACCCATGAAGGGTGTTATGAGAATCGGAAAGAAGGGCAAGCTGAGCCCAAGGTTTATCGGCCCATTCGAGGTGTTGCGGCATGTTAGGAAGGTTACTTATGAGCTTGCCTTGCCTCCCAGTCTAGCAAAAGTTCATCCGATATTCCATGTTTCTATACTCCAGAAGTATCATGGCGATCCGTCTCATGTGTTGGATTTCAACTCAGTCCAGTTGGACAAGGATTTATCTTATGTTGAGGAACCGATGGCTATTTTGGACAGGTAGGTTCGAATGTAGAGGTCGAAGAACATTGCTTACATGAAGGTTCAGTGGAGGAGTCAGCCGGTCGAGGAGACGACTTGGGAGATCGAGCAGTTATCATCATCTTTCACCACTTTAGGTATGTCTCTATGCTCGTTCGAGGACGAACGATTGTTTTAAGAGGGGGAGGATGTAATGACTCGGCCAGTCGTTTTGAGAGTAATAGCCCCGATCCCCTATTTACTGCTTTTCTCCCGTACCTTTTCTGCTTATGTGACTTACCGAGAGGTTGTTGTTGTGGTTTCGAAGTGAATTGGGACACTTAGTCCCTAAAATGGAAGCTTAAGTCTTAGGATTTTGAATTTAGTTAGAATTGTGGGAAGACGACTCCGGAATGGAGTTTTGTCGGTTCAGTTAGCTCCGTTGGGTGATTTTGGACTTTGGAGCGAGTCTAGAATGTGAATTGGAGGTCTGTAGCTAAATTAGGCTTGAAATGGCGAAAGTTGAATTTTTGGAAAGGTTGACCGGTAGTGGACTTTTTGATATCGGGGTCGGATTCCGATTCCGGAAGTTGGAGTAGGTCCGTAATGTCGAATATGACTTATGTGCAAAATTTGAGGTCAATCAGACGTGATTTGATGGTTTCAGCATCGGTTGTAGAAATTTAAAGTTACAAGTTCATTAAGTTTGAATCGAAGGGTGATTAGTGTTTTTAGCATTGTTTGATGTGATTTGAGGGCTCGGCTAAGTTCGTATGGTGTTTTAGGACTTGTTGGTATGTTTGGTTGAGGTCCCGGGGGCCTCGGGTGTGTTTCAGATGCTTAACGGATGAAATATTGGACTTATGCAATTGCTGAAGCTTTGCTGGTTTCCAGTGTTTCGCACCTGCGGTGGGGAGACTGCAGGTGCGGGATCGCACGTGTGGAGTAAAGGGCGCAGGTGCGCTATTTGGTCAAGAAGGTCTGTGAGCGCAGGTGCAGAAGTCAAGCCGCAGGAGCAGGCTCGCAGGTGCGGCCCAAAGCTCGTAGATGCGGTCCCAGCCATTTAAGTCATTTTCGCACCTGCGATGAGTTTTCCACAGGTGCGGTACCGCAGGTGAGGGTGAAGGCTCGCAGAAGCGAGTTTGCTGGGAAGAAAATAGGATTTCGAGGGTTGATTTCCCATTTCGATTTTGGGACTTTGAGAGCTCGGATTTGGCGATTATTTGAGGGATTTTCAGAAAAAACTTTTGGGTAATGATTCTTAACTCATTTATGGTTATATTCCACTAATCTATGGTTGATTTCATCATTTAATTTCGGATTTGGGTTGAAACTTTGGAGAAAATGGGAAGAAGTTCTTCAACTAAGATTTTGGGTTTTGATTGAGGTTTTGACATCGGATTTGAATAATTTTGGTACGAGTGAACTCATGAGTGAATGAGTATTCATATTTTGTGACTTTTACTCAATTCCGAGACGTGGTCCCGGGGAGACCTTTTGGGGCGCTTGCTAATTTCTTACTTTAGCTTTAATTTCATTAATTAGATTAATTTCTTATAGTTGTATTTATGGTATGTAATTGATTTTAGCTAGCTTTGGGCCATTCGGAGTCGGATATTCGTGGAAAAGATATTTTTACCGATTGATTGAGCTTGGTTCGAGGTAAGTGGCTTGCCTAACCTTATGTGGGGAAAATTTCCTTAGGATTTGGTGCTGTTGTGATATGTAAGCTCCGTGTATGTGAGGTGACGAGTACGTATATGGGCTATTTGTTGTAAAACCCGATTAATTTTACTGAGTAGCAACCTATTTGTTTTCCTGAAATTTGAGTTATACCGTTTAAATGAGTCTGTTTTTATTCTTAATTGAGCTATTCCAATATGTGTAGTTATCCTGTTTAGTCTTATATCGTATGTCTACATGCTTTAACTGCTCATTTGAACTCTGTGAAGCATGCCTAGTTGATTTCCTGCTCTTTCTTGTTCTTTATCAGTATAACTATAGAAATCTTGCTGTTAACTATTGTATTTATCGATTTGAGTTGTGTGTTTACTTTTGAGACTACGAGGCGGTTCCTCGGGAGTTCTCCCTGCACATTTACTTTTGAGACTACGAGGCAGTTCCTCCGGAGTTCTCCCTGCATATTTACTTTTGAGACTACGAGGCGGTTCCTCGGGAGTTCTTCCTGCAAATTTACTTTTGAGACTACGAGGCTATTCCTTGGGAGTTCTCCCTACACATTTACTTTTGAGACTACGAGGCGATTCCTCGGGAGTTCTCCCTGCACATTTACTTTTGAGACTACGAGGCGGTACCTCGGGAGTTCTTCTTGTATATTTACTTTTGGGACTATGAGACGGTATCTTGGGAGTGCCCCTGTTGTTATATCATTGTGCGGTGTTGTTATTGCTTTGTGAATACTTGCTGTTGTCTTCTCCATTTTACTTCATTTTTATTATAGCATTTGTTTTATTATTATATCCCAGTAGGGCCCGGATCTGACCTCGTCACTACTCTACCGAGGCTAGTCTTGACACTTACTGGGTACCGTTGTGGTGTACTCATGCTACTCTTCTGCACATGTTTTGTGTGCAAATCTAGGTACTTCTAATCAACCCCGCTACTAGCTGAGAGTACTTGCTGCTGTACGGAGACTTCTAAGTATATCTGCCACGTCTGCAGACCTCGGAGTCCCTCTCTATTCTCTCCTATGTCATTTACTTTCCTTACTTATTTTAGGGCTGGGCAAATATCGGGTATAACCGATATCCCAAATCGATAAAATGTTATTGGGTTATCAATATCGGACTATTGGATAATTAGTTCGATAACAATTTAATATTATTTGACTATTGGGTTATCAGTTCGGGTCTCGGTTTGTCCAATTTTATTAACGGTTTAACCGATAGCCTAATAAGCTTTAACAAAATTATAATTTTACCCACTAAGTATATAAAGCCACCTTATGGCTCCATTCATTCGGCAGTTACTCTTCATCTTCAGACCATAATCCTTAGAGTAAGTTTTAAACTTTTCTGAATTTTTCATCTTAATTCTCTAGTTAAGATTTTCAGTTTTAAACTTTAAAGAATTAATTATTCAGAATTTTAGTTTTTTCTATTTATTTCTTTTGATGCATTGATTCTTTAGTATTTACAAGATTAGGATTTTTATATTTTCCTGTGAATTATGCCCTCTCGCAGTGAGGTAGTTAGTAAAATTAGATTATTGAATGTCTTATTTCTTACTCCTACTAACTTATACCTTTAAAAATTTAGATCATTCATTGGGATTTCCAAATGCAAAGAAAGTTTTCTTTTCTAAAGTCAAAATTTACTCCCTATTTTCTTAAGAGCAAAAATTCAGTTCCTTTCTCGTATGATCATGATTTCTATAATAAAAATATAGTTTTTAGATGTTTTTGATTCTTATCGGGTAAACCGATAACCGAACCGATAAGAATCGATAACCAACTACCCGATACCCAATAACCGACATCTTATCGGCTTAGCATATTAATAAACCGATAACCGATATGTCAAACCGATAACATTTGCAACCGAACCGAACCGACCGATGCCCACCCCTAACTTATTTTATTAGACTCTGGTGTATAGAGATACCAGTTTCCTATCTGTAGCTTGTGACTTATGATGTTCCGGGTTTTGGGAATACTGTGTATTATTAGAGTGTTGGTTATTGTAAATACCAGACGACATTATTTAGTTATCTGTTACGGTTAGTTGTTAAGTTTTGTTTCCATTGTTTAGTTATTTCCGCATCTTTATTAGGCTTACCTAGTTGTATAGACTAGGTGCCGTCACGACATCTTATGGAGGGAGGATTGGGTCGTGATATGTAACTACATCCATTAGATGTATTTCAAGATTTTTATGTAGTGCTAAACTGATGAGATATCGAAATGTTATGGCATCCATAACAGGTGAATATGTTTCATCAAAATCGACTCCAGGTCGTTGTGAGAATCCTTGTGCGACAAGGCGAGCTTTGAATCTTTCAATTTTATTTTTATCATTCCTTTTTCGCACAAAATATCATTTATGACCAACTAGTTTTATACCAGCAGGTGTTTGGACTACTGGTCCAAAGACTCTCTTTTAGCAAGTGCGTTCAATTCTGATTGAATTGCCTCTTGCCATTTTGGCCAATCAGATCTTTGTCGACATTCTTTTACAGATCGGGGTTCAAGATCCTCAATATCTTGCATAATGTTAAAAGAAACATTATATACAAAAATATTATCCACCACTATTTCAGATCGATTTAAATTAATCCCTTCACCAGTAGAACTTATTAAAAGCTTCTCACTCACTTGAGTCTCAGGTTCATTGATTTTTTCAAGAATCTCAGAACTAATCAGATCTTGGGTCTCTTCAGGGGATCCCTTCATAGTATCATTTTGATCATTTGTCGATTTTTTTTTTTCGAGGATTTCGATTCTTAGAACCCAAAGGCCTACCACGCTTCAGGCGTGCTGTAGGTTCACTAGCTCTCATGCTAGTAGATGGTCCTGCTGGGACATCAATTCGGATATGCACATTCTCTGTAGGGATATGTGACTTAGTTATCCTTTTTAAATCAGTAAATGCGTCTGGCATTTGATTTGCTATATTTTGTAAATAGATGATTTTCTGGACCTCCTGATTACATATAGGGGTACGTGGATCAAAATGTGATAATGATGAAGCTTTTCACACAATTTCTCTTTTGATTTCCTTTTTGTCTCCCCCTAATTGTGGAAAATTTATTTCATCAAATCGAAAATCTACAAATCGAGCAGTAAATAAATCTCCCATCAATGGTTCAAGATAACGAATAATAAAAGGTGATTCAAACCCAACATATATTCTTAACCTTCTCTGCGGGCCATTCTTACTGCGTTGTGGTGGTGCTACTAGGACATATACAGCACATCCAAAAATTTATAAATAGAAAATATTTGGTTCATGACCAAAAACTAATTATGACGGAGAATATTTATTATAATGTGTCGGTATGAGATGGATAAGTGATGCTGTATGCAAGATAGCATGGCCCCAAATAATAGTGGGCAATTTTGTTTTCATAAGTAATGGTCTTGCTATCAATTGCAGGCGTTTAATAAATGACTCTGCAAGGCCATTTTAAGTATGAACATAAGCTACAGGATGTTCAACTTTTATCCCAACTGATAGATAGTAATCATCAAAAGCTTGAGATGAGAATTCTCTAGCATTATCAAGGCGAATAACCTTTATAAGATAATCTGGGAATTGTGCCCTTAATTGAATTATTTGGGCTAACAGCTTTGCAAATGCCAGGTTACGAGATAATAGTAGGCACACATGAGACCATCTTAAAGATGCATCTATTAGGACCATAAAATATCTAAACAACCTACTTGGTGGGTGAATAGGTCCACATATATCCCCATGTATACTTTCTAAAAAGGCAGGGGATTCAAGGCCAACCTTCATTGGTGATGGTCTAGTAATCATTTTGCTTTGATAAAAAGCATCATAAGAAAATTCATTATTTGTAAGAATCTTCAGGTTCTTTAATGGATGCCCACTCGAATTTTCAGTAATTCTTTTCATCATTATTGATCCAGGATGGCCCAAATGGCCATGCCAAAGCACAAATATTTGAATCAGTAAACTTCTGGTTTACGATAGAGTGTGCTTCAACTGTACTAATATTTGAATAGTATAAGCCAGAAGATAAAGTTGATAACTTTTCTACAATGCACTCCTGGCTAGAAACATTCTTTGTAATACAAAGATATTCCATATTCATTTCATCTATCGTCTCAACATGATACCCATTTCGGCGGATATCTATAAAACTCAACAAGTTTTTTTAGGACTTGGAGAAGAATAATGCATTGTCTATTATAAGTTTTGTTCCCTTAGACAGAAATATAGTGGCTCTTTCGTAACCTTCAATCAAACTTATATTACCAGAAATTGTTGAAACATTTGTTTCTTCCTTATGCAAATAAGAAAAGTATTTCTGATATTTGAATATGGCATGAGTTATTCCACTATCAATTACACAAATATTTTCATGATTGGTCTTTGATCCAAACATAATTTGAAGATTATCCATATTCTTCAAAATGACATAAACAAAATAAATATGATAGTAAACATCATTATCAAAGTATAACTTTTATTTATGTATAACAATTACATAACCATACTATCTACTACAAACAATAAAAATTAAAATATTTACATTTCTACAGATTCATCACCGATCACATGACTTGTTTCTCCTTTCGGGAGTGTAAAGTAATTAGCTACATCCAAATGCATGAAGTCTAAATTATCTTCAGAAATAAAATTTGCTTCAACATTTTTCTCTGTCTTCTTCAGGGAGGCTTGATACAACTCAATCAGGTACTTTGACGTATGACAGGTACATGACCAGTGCCATTTTCCTCCACTTCTATAGCATGCATTTTCTGTCTTTGCTACTTGCATCGCTTCATGCTTTTATTCCTCTCTTTTTCCACTGATGGTGGTGAGGAAGGTTCTTTGGTGCATTATTATTATCATGACTAAAGTTTCTTCCCCAACCACGGCCATGACCACGACTGGGGCCACATCCTCTTCCGCGCTTAGCTCGGTGGAAGTTCGTCTCATTCACTTCAGGGAATGGACAAGAACCAGTAGGTCGGCTTTCATGGTTTTTCATTAATATCCCATTATGTTGCTCGGCTACAAGAAGATGTGAGATAAGTTCAGAATACTTTTTGAATCCCATCTCTCGATATTGCTGCTGCAGGAGCATATTCGAGGCATGAAAAGTGGTGAAAGTTTTCTTCAACATATCATGATCAGTAATATTATCACCACATAATTTTTAGTGTTTTAAAAGGCATTTCTGAGACTCGTCCGGGGCTCGCCCCTGGGCGGGAGACTTGCAAAACGCCCTGGGGCTCATGTATGGGGATTAGTTCTGTGAGGCTTACGCCCCAAGCGCCCGACCGTGCGCCCTAAACATTCCTAACGTCTAACGCTCGGGGCTCGCCTAACAGTTCTAACGCAAATCACATGTCGAATTTTCTAATTAATATCGTTGACCTTCAAAATTCTTTAACAAATTAATGATAAAAGTTCTATTCATCGATAGAAATATGAAAATTGAGCATAACTCTAATAATGAGACATAGTATTGCGAATTTATATCTTCACTTGTTATTGGTCGTGTCTTAGTTCATTTGTCCCTCCTTGTTATACACTTTTATTAATTTGATATCTTAAACTAATTTATATTTATTCATGAAGGAGTAATATTTTAATTATCGTACTAATAAGATTTTATTAATTATTTACTTTTAGGAAGGTAAAATGTGGAGTTTGATCATTTTTTTAAAGAAATTATAAGTTTTTAATTATTTAAAAGTTAAAGACATTATACGTGATTTGTATGCATTAGTTATACTTAAGAATCATGCTAGATATTTTTTTTCTATGAATTTCTTTAATTTTTAACTTTTAATTTATATTTTATATTTTTTGTGTTATTATATTATTTTATTAATTTATAAATTAAAAATTTTAAAGATCCACGGAGCTTATGCCTCCCGTCTCGCCCCATATCAAGTAAAACGTCCCGCCTCACGCCCCTGCCTTTTAAAACACTGGTATATACATGCTTCTTCAATTATGCATGTGTACAAAGTTCAAGTCGAAGGCATCCACGTGCTACCAATACACACACACACACATATATATATATATATATATATATATATATATCACATATTTATAGTTTTCTTCAATTTTTATGTAATTTTACATGTTTATAAATATTTACTGTGAGATAAGTTCAGAATACTTTTTAAATCCCATCTCTCGATATTGCTGCTGCAGGAGCATGTTCGAGGCATAAAAAGTGATGAAAGTTTTCTCCAACATATCATGATCAGTAATATTATCACCACATAGTTTCAATTGGGAAATAATTCTGAACATAGCAGAATTATACTCACTGATAGATTTAAAATCTTGTAGCCTTAGATGAGTCCAATCATAACGTGTCTGTGGAAGAACGACCATCTTCAGGTGGTCATATCTATCTTTCAAATTATTCCACAGTATGACTGGATCTTTAATAGTGAGATATTCCGTTTTCAAGCCTTCATCAAGGTGATGACGTAGGAATATCATTGCTTTGGCACGGTCTTGGTTTGATGCTTGATTTTTGTCCTTGATGGTGTCTGCCAGACCCATTGCATCAAGATGAATTTCAGCATCAAGCACCCAAGACATGTAGTTTTTGCCCGATATATCCAGGGCTACAAATTCAAGTTTAGAAAGATTTGACATTATTTAGAAAAAGAAAGTTCGTACCTATGATACTTTTAAAGTATTTGCTCGAGATGACAGAGTCTCGTGCTGATAACGTGTTATAAAATAAAGACAAGTATAGAGAGAAACTGATATATTATTCAATTTCAAACTGATGTACATAATGAACTGAAATCTCCTCTATTTATAGAAGAAAGGAAGCTGATGTGTAAGCTGCTACTGCAAGCTGTTGTGTAAGCTACTACTCCAAGCTGTTGTGTAAGCTGCTATTGTACCGGATATATGTAATCTTCTATCGGGGGTAATATTTATCTATAACGGAGTACCGAAAGGATAAGCTCATTGTACCAGATATAGATAATCTTCTATCGAGGGTAATATTTATCCATAATGGAGTACCGAAAGGATAAGCTTTTTCAGGAGGCTTATTTCCAATAGAGTACTAAATATTTAAATATATTTACGGCGGAGTCTCATATGGATAAGCTTTTTTAGGAAATTTATTTACAACGTAGTATTAAAGAATATCCATAATATAATATATTTATAACATAAGGATCCTTTTTATTGTGTTTCAAAAAATTGTTAGGTTTTTGAGACAATTCATTTATTAACACCTAGTCGAAAAAGAAATTTTTATTAACACTTTCAATGATAATGATCCCACGCCAATATACTGGTGTATTTGGAGGTCTACGTCGATGAATCAAATCAGTTATTCGACCACTCAATTTTTTATGTGTACTACCGCTACTACATGCTCATTCTATTAGATTGTTTAAATTTATAATCTTGTCTAATTTTATATATCCTACATTAATCTTAATATTCATATTTTTAAATATTTTTTATTTTTATATATTGGACCTTAGAAGTCCAAATTCACTTCCACAAAAAATTATACTAGTAACTAGAAGTAGAGCCGTAAATATCGGCTTCGCCCAACAGTAGTAACTAGTAGTAGAGCCGTTATTATGGATTTGGCTCAGCCCAACCCGTGATTTAGTAGGGTTTGGCTAAAACTTTTGGAAGCCATTTAAAAATAAGGCTTTTAAGCTCGACCCGAGTAAGCCCGTGGCCCGTGAGGCTTAACTAAGGCTGTGCTGGACCGGCCCATGGGCCTAATAAAAATATTTATTTAAATATATAAAATAATAAAAAGTATATTACACTGTAGCAACGGAATCAACATTTAGCATTGATGAGCGTGTTCTTACCAAGTATAGAAGTTGCATCCATCTTGAAAATATCCAAACACTTGTTACTACTCGAAATTGGTTGTACGACTTTTCCCAAACTCAAAACTGGTAATTTCTTTTTTATGTGAATTTGAATATTATTAGTTTTTAAAATTTAATTATTCTTAATATTTAACTAATTAATATTGCATATAAATTGTAGATGAAAGTGAAGATGTTAATACAACCTTGTCACAAGCGGATTCAAATGTGTTTGATGAAGATGATGTGTTAGATATCCCATAAGTATTATGGACGTTCTCTTGAATAGTTTATTTTGAGTTTTGACTTTTAGTGAATGAAATATAGTCTTTTACTTTTTAGTGTTTATTGTGATATATTGAAACAGTATAAAAAGTTATTAAGTTTTATAAAAAATTTTCAATAAGATATATTTTAACTTTAAATATTTATCTTTTTTAGGTTAGTACTTTTAAGAAAAGATATAAAATTATATTTTAAAAATGATGGGCCAGTCCGTGGAGGCCCGCAACCCATATAGGACTGGGGTGGACTAACTATTATAAGGCCCATCAAAATGATGGGCTAGCCCGTCAATTGCTAAAGCCCATATAGGCAAGATTGAGCTAGTCCGACACAGCCCATATTGACAACTCTAACTAGTAGTAGAGCTTATTCTGCTCGATTAGTTAATGACAAAGTAAAATTGACTAATTTTATTATGTGGCACAGGGGATAAACTAATCGTTAGACTAAATTTGTTCAGTGACACTAACGATAAACTAATTTATTATTTATTCGATTGAGAGACTTGCAAATCGTATTTACATAAATACAATTTTCACATTTTAAACCCTATAACTAGAGCTCTCAAATGTGGGGGGTGGGGAGTGGGGTGGGGGGACTAGCTCAGCCCAACTCACATGGGCTTTAGCAATTAATGGGTTGGGCTGGACTAGCACACCATTTTGATGGGCCTTATAAGGGTCAGCCCAACCCAGTCCTATATGGGCTGCGGGCCCTCACGGGCCGGCCCATTATTTTTAAAAAATATAATTTTATATTTTTTATTTAAGTTCTAACCTAAAAAAGATAAATATTTAAAAGTTAAAAAAATCTTATTGGAAAAATTTCACAAAACTTAATAACTTTTTATACTGTTCCAATATATCACAATAAATACTAAAAAAAGTAAAAGACAAGACTTTATTTCATTCACTAAAAATCAAAACTCAAAACAAATTATTCAAGAGAACGTCCATGACGCTTATGGGATATCCAACATATCATCTTCATCATACACATTTGAATGCGCTTGTGAGAAGGTTATCTTAATATCTTCACTTTCATCTATATCTACAATACGTATACAATATTAATTAGTTAAATATTAAGAATAATTAAATTTTTAAAACTAATTAACGTTTTAAGACTTTGATCTTTTAATATGATGACCTTAATAAACTTTAAGCTTGAGATACTCTTCTTCTTATTTTTTATGTCATATACTTTTTATATTTTAAATATATATTTTTATTAGGCTCGCGGGCCACGGACTTACTCGGACCGAACTTAAAAGCCTCGTCTTTAAATGAACTCCAAAAATTCTAACCCAATCCTGCTAAATCACGGGTTGAGCTATACTGGCCCAACGGGCCAAGCCTATTGACGGCTCTACCTTTAACGTTATTGGGGGTATAATTTCGAAAAATGAAAAAAGATAAAAAGATTGGGAAGAAATTTCCCAGCATAATGTAAAATGTGAGGAAAGTAGGGAAAATAAGGGGGGCGGGAAGTTTTCTCCAGTTTCTTCTCTCAAAAGCTTCCATCGACAGACTACAGTGGGAGGGAAAGCAAAGCAGTTTTCCTGTCGTCAATGGGGTCAGCAAGTCCAAAACACACCTGCCTCAAACTGGAAATTCCCAGCAAGACGCAGAGGGAGCGAATATTCGTTAAGGGCACGTGGTTTTCTTCTCACTTTGACCTCTTCATCACTGACGGTCTCGAAGCTTGGACTTGCCTTGGTATTTTCCCTTTTATTCAAACTCAAAGTTACATCCCCAATTTGTTTAATTTATCTCCTGAACTTAGTTTAATTGCGATTCTTCACATTTACTTCGTAATTATTGGGGTTTTTTCCGTGTAGCGTCGGAGGAAGAGGTAGAAGATAGAGCATCTCAGTGGGATCAACCCGTTTCTGAGTATATTGATTTGGGTGAAAAGTATTTGGGACTTCAACAGCCCGGCTCTGTTTATGGCTTTGATGATGCTGGCTCTGGGCATAAAAGGGTCAGCTTTCTTAATTTTCATTTTCATTTTTACCTAGTCCATTGGTCATTTCTATATTATTTTGAGCACACAAAGAGGTATAGTTGTTGCAAACTTTATTTTTCTGATTCCTGAGTTGATTTGTGATTTCCACTAGCTGTCTATTATAGGCTTACTCCTAGGGTACACCTAGGCCTGATTCGATTGATGAATAATAACCCAGACTTAGTTGGAATTAGGGAAAAGCATGAGGTGCTCTCTGCCTCCTTAACATGCGGACACAAACATGAAGTGTAACAGCTTGTTTGGATGGTTGTTACCTATTGTATTGTATTGTTTGTTACTTTAAATACAATATTTATTTTGATGTTTACTTAAATTTTATTGTATCATATTGTTAAATCCGTCATTACGTAATGATGAAATGTGTCACTTTATATAACGACTTATTTGGTATGGTCGCATCGTTACCTTATTTTTTTCTCTCGTCTTAAATAATCTTATTTTATCCTTTACCCTACCTATTTATATAATAATTCTACCTCGTACCCTACTTTTTTTTGTTTGTTTGTAATATTACAAATTTACTATTCATATTATTGGTGCTTGACATCATGAAATGACGGGAAATGATACAATCGATCCAAACATTGTATTCATCAAAACAATACAGTACAATATAATACAATACAATACGATACATTATGAAACGACATATAACAACCATCCAAACAAGCTGTAAGTTGAAAAATTCTATACCTTCACTATAGTTCATTCTCATAGTTTCTACTTGCTCTTAGACTACTATTGACCAGCTTCCCGAGGCCATCTTGGTCTAAACAGACATGGTGCTGTCAGTTTGCACTTATTGAAACACCCATCATCAGAGAGATGTATTGTAGAACAAAATATGGAAGAGGGTGGGAACAGCTAGAAGCCTTGACTAAAGCTATGATTTTGGCCATATACACTAATTCTTCAGATTGATGTTTCTTGCTTCTTAGACACGTTCAATAGTTTTGTGGTGTTCCATATCTTGATGGTCAAATCTTGCATATATTTCTTTTAATTGCTTGGTGAGTATCCTAAAGAGCAAAAGATTTGTCTATTGTGAAGTTAGTGTAGCTGAGGATGTTTACTTTTATTTATGATACTATTGTGAGTTTGAATAGCTATGACGTGCTTCCATGTATCCCAATACTTTCTTTTGATCTTTGTAGCTTTCCTGGACATTTGAGAAAGAAGGCACAAAGCTGGAATGGCGGTGGAAATGCCAACTGTCTCCTAATAGCAAGAAAACTACGGCAGACATCTTGGACTTTCTCATGGATGCAAACATTAGACTGAGTGTAAGGATCTTGATTCCAGTACTGCCTCTTATTCACAAAATTTTAATACAATTTTGCAGTTTAATTCTATTCTATTGATCTGTCATCTAATTATCTATTTGCTGATAACCAGATAAAGTTAAGTGATTAGGATCTTTTATGCATAACATGTTTTACTGCCATTGTTAACTTTCGGCCATGGGTGATGATGGAAAACTGTTCTTAGAAATGTTGGCGGAGGATATAGTACTTCTGCATGAGTTCTTATAGTTTCCTATTGTATTCTTGTTGATTCGAATGGTTTGACAATGGTTAGTTGCACTGATACTGCATGGTTGGTTTTCCCCCATGATTTTCTAGATGATACTGGTGCTACTTTACTAAGAAAGTTGAGATTTGTATCCATTCAAGCTTGGTGCCTGGTTATATCTTGGAGCATGAAAGTGAAATCATATTGGACCGGTAGATCACCTGCAATACGATATGAGAATATGCTTGGAACTTTGTGATTTTTCACTCTTACTGGACAGTAGGTTGCGACATTTTCCCATCTGAATATGCCCTGACATTTGTAAAGAAGGGGAATTGTGTATCTCTGTCCCTAGGAGACTTATTTCAGGACAGCACTAAATTCATCCTCATCTTGAATAATTGAATATAAAGAGAACAATCTGAAGACATCCTCATTTCTGGTGGTGTTACCTATCCTCTTGTTAAATGATTTCCTTTTTTCTTCTTCCCGGTGCAAGGAAAAAATATTATATATATAATATTCTATATTCAGAGAAATATTCAAGCTACTACAGCTTCAATTCCTGCTTTTGCATTACCAGCATATCATACCTATAATATTTAACATGGTAAATTGAAATGTTTTCTGTCATCTTGATTCTCTTATCTTTGCTTTAGAAAATGTCAGCACTCTTCTTTCCTTCCATCTAGACAGCAATCTATATGGTTCTGTAGTTAGTATGTGCTCACAATTTTTTAATTTGATTGAAAAAGGATGAGGTTTTCGGTCAATTCATGTTGAGACACCATTTTGAAAATATTAATTACGATCTGTTTGTTTCATCTAAAAGTTCTATGTACATGGTTCTGCGGTGTGAAAGCCCTTGCCAGTTTATTTGATTTAACTTCTCACGAGTTTATTTGATTTTAATAGGACGAGGTTGTCAGTAAAACTCAATCATTTGAGAGGCTGAGAGAGGAGGCTGAAAAATGTTTAACACAAAGCGAGAAACTCAGCAAAGAGAAAGAAGAATTTGAATCTGCAATATATGCAAAGGTGCTGTTTTCAGTCCAAGCACTAAGATCTTTTATTATTTCTCAGGTTGGTTGCGATATATTAATTTTTGTGATCTTTCTTTAACATCGTACAAGGTATATTCTGCTACCCTTTGTTTTCTTGGCAGTGGTTTAATTAGGCTTAGGAGTAGAACATCCCAAAAGAGTTGGTTTATAATTGGTCATGACTGTGGTCCTTTTACTTCCAGTTTGTCGGAGTCCTGAATTCAAAGAAGAAAAAACTCAGAGAACTTCGCGATAAGCTCTCAAAACAGGGACCTGCTGTTCAAGAGCCGGTAGAAGAGGACGACACACAATCTACAGACAGAACTGAGACCTTTGATGAGGGAAGTGATGACGAAAAAAGCGGGGAGGAGGTTGAGAAGGAAGATGTTGGCACTTCGTCAAAAAAGCAAGATGTTGGCACTTCTAAAGATGTTCCAGCCAGAAGGGGAAGGGGTCGTGGTCGAAAGAGAAAGTAAATATCCAAGAAGCAGCACTAGCGCCATTTACAGTATCTTAATCATCCTTGTTTTTTGGCCTCTTTATCTGAATGCTTTTAATTTTATCTTTCTTTTCATGGAGAATGAGGATGTATATACAATGTTGAACTTGTGAATATTTCAAGCACCCGTTTGGCCAGTCTTTTTTCCCCTTATCGGTAGTTCCGTAGCAAACGTGAGGAATGGCACCTCCGCCCTACTAAAGAAGTTCGCAAGCAAGGGACATGCCGAACACCTACCTTTCCAACTAAGTCCAAGGCGAGGACCCGTTAATTGACGATGCGTTCCGTCGTCAGCAAGCGGTGGCCGACAAGGCCCCTTTCCCTAAATATCTTGGGAAGCGAAGAGGACAGGTTTGAAACTCATTAGGTAATCTTCTCCTGAAGGTAGGCATTTAATAATATCTCTACGTGTAATAATGAATATATGATTAATTCAAATACATTAATACAACACAGTTTGGTTGAGTGCCTAGTAGGGGAATTGGTTTCATTTGCTACGCTTTATGCGCCTGGTTTTCTGGCCAATCATGTTAGATAAGTGACGAGCGCAAAACACACACTTAAATTGTGCTCGCTAGTCAAAGATAATATAGTATAATATCGTGTCCACATGGATTGCACTTAAACAGTGTTCTCGTAGTTTCTAACTTGATTGCTATCCAGGAGGATCAACAATGGAGATTTATATGATTTCTAACTACTATTAACTAAGAACCTAAAGCTATTGACTAATGACAATCGCAACAAAGGTAAGCAAGGAAGTAATCAATGGGAGAAAATAGAGGTTGATAGGATATGTGTAAATAATTGTTCGAGATCAAACTCTAGATAATTCACTTCTAATGTTCAAGTGAGTCTCTCGAATTCACTTAATTATCAGTACAATTGTTTAGTAGAAACTCCTCTCTCAATTAAGTCTCAACCTCACAATATGAACCAATTTAAGCTCTGTGAAGATATGCAAGAATGCGTAGTGGATTGGTCTTTTAGGAGAACCTCTCTCGATTATCCTACTAACTAGGTTTAATCAATGATTCAACTAGCCTCTTTCGATTACTTAGAAGAATCTATGAACTCAACCAACAATATAATGCAATGATATCACAAGTTATGCTTCTTTCGATTACAAGAACAAGTGAATATAGATGCAATAATTAATTCTTCCAAAAACGATTCAAATACATAAAAATAGAGTTATAATCCACAAACAATTATCAATACACCAAATCCATCAAAACCCAAAAGGATCTACTCCATAGACATGGAGAGTTCTTCACAAATGTAATTAAAGTCTAGGAAAACATAGATTCAATCCAAACCCGGATCTTGAGTGAGGAAGGAATGATGAAATCTTTGTGCTTGTGTTCTTCCCACTCCTCCTAAGCCTCCTTAGGTCGAAAATCTATCAAAAGCCCCGAAAATGATATTTTTTCGTGTATTTCAGCCGTCCCACAATAATCCCCGGACGAAATTACCCCTTTTTAGCGGAAATGGGAAGATACTCTCGCATTTTTGTACTACCGTGCTGCATGCCGCGCCGCCCCATGCAGCGCGCTTGTGGACAATTCCATAACGATTTGCAAAATGAGTTGTGGGCATATTTTGCACTGCCGCGCTGCCCCCATGTGGCCCGACTATGCATTTTTCTTAGAGTAGTTCGTTTCTCCAATTTTTGATATCCGGACTTGGTCCTCGACCCCCGAACGCGATCCCGGTTTAATCCCTTGGGCTCCTACTCATATTTCAAAGCTCCAAATAGCTCGAATTTGCTCCGCAACTTCTAAATAACTCAGAATCACTCCTACACGGCATAAAACACATAATAAGTGCAAAACACTACTAATTAAAGTTCAACATAAGTAAAGTGCAGTGAATTAGAGTGGAATAAGCGACTAAAATACGAGTTTCTAGCCTACCATCAATGAGTGACAGTGTTGAAAGGTGCAGATCTTGGTCTTCTAGACCTGAGCATGTTTTTCATAGTGGATCCTCTGCGGCTCGACGATGGGTTACCAAGGTGAAGCTTTTGACAGGTATTTCAAGGGAATCTCGGGCCAACCTATGTCTCAGTAGCTTCCAAAGGACTCTCTTCCTGCCATTTTGCCATTCAATTTGGAATACTTGAACGGTCAATTCTCTTTTTATTTATTTATATATATTCACTTTCGCCTGAAAGTTTTGAGTATATTTTTTCAAAAAAATAAATAATTGAAAACACTGTTTGTTCATAGACCATGATCAGTTTTTGAAAGAAATTTGCATTTTTTTCTCAAGTTTCCAAAAACTGGTTTAGGGCAGTTTTGAGTGAAACTTTTTCTTTCATTCACAAAACTTCATGTTTTTTTCAAATAAAATGCATGTCCAAATATAACTTCAACTTCTAAAAATTATTTTTCAACACAACTTCAAAAACGTTTTTTTTCAAGTTTCAACCAAAAACACTAGCCAAATATTTGGCATTTGTTTGATATCATCTCGGTGCCCTCTGTTTTCCAACGCATCGGTACTAAATTTTGCATATTTTTTTTAAAAGAGAAAGACCATTCATGCAACAAACTTCGAAAAGAGAAAGAGTAAAACCAAGCATAAAAACCCACAGAATTATAAAATAAGCTGAATTCTCCACGTGTCACTTACAAAGACCATAAAATCCAAGTGTAGACCCATTTTACTTCTACTCCCCCCTTCTCCCTTCTCCATACTGATAAAATTAAGGTACCCGTATCTAAATCTAGAGTGTTGCTACCGATCAGTTTTCTAATTATACCCTTGGATGAGAAGTGTCAGCCTTTTGAATCTTCACCCCGAAAGTACCCTGCTCCTGAATAACCTTCTTCCCCTCCGAATCTATAAACATCTTGAGTCGTTGAAGAGAAACATTCTCCTCCGTCAAATCCAACATTATCTTACAACGATCAATACATGCTAACTCATTCTGAAGAGCTTTAACAGTAGCCGTATTAGCATCAAGACGGGCCACAATTTATGCCCGCGAAGCATTGACCTTCATATGATGAAGAGTGGAATACATGCAACAACATCAGCACGCAATGCGATCAAGTCATTGAAGTTATCCTAAGTGAAATGCCTTCCCGGTACGCAACCCTCACACTCAAGAGGCTTTACATATAGTTCAAATCTAGAGTATTATTAGGCAACTTTTGGCCTGCGATTTGGACAATATCTGCAGTGGGAGACCTTATGATAGGTAAATACTGAATGTTGTACTTCATGAGAAAAGATGACACTTCAAGTTTGGAAATGTTTTTAATGTCATTCTCAAATTAGTTATTAAAAATGTTACATCTTTATTTTGAATGTCCTAGAATATTTGACCCTTACAAATATCTATAGGAAAAACTCGATACAAACTTAATAATGACGAAGCATTCGTAATTAAAATATTTGTATTATGAGATACTAATATTTGAAACGAATACTAAGATTTAGCATTTTCAGGTGAGTTGTTTTTCACCTCCAACTTTGTGTTAAAAAAAAAAAGAACTCTTCCTCCAACTTTGTATAGGCATTCTTCCCCTCTCCAGGGTATCAAATTACTGAGTCATACCATGAAAGTGTGGGAGAGGGTGGTTGAAGCGAGGGTGAGGATGACGGTGTCTGTATCCGACAACCAGTTCGGATTCATGCCGGGTCGTTCGACTACAGAAGCTATACACCTTGTTAGAAGGTTGGTGGAACTATACAGAGAGAGGAAGAAAGATCTGCACATGGTGTTTATTGACCTAGAGAAAGCATATGACAAGGTTCCTAGAGAAATTCTCTGGAGATGCCTGGAGGCAAAAGGTTTGTCGGTTCCATACATTATGGCGATTAAGGACATGTATGATGGGGCTAAGACTCGGGTTAGGACAGTAGGAGGCGACTCTGAGCATTTTCCTGTTGTAATGGGGCTACACCAAGGTTCTGCGCTCAGTCTGTTCTTATTCGCCCTAGTGATGGACGCGTTAACACACCATATTCAAAGGGATGTGCCATGGTGCATGCTATTCGCCGATGACATAGTTCTGATTGATGAGTCGCGAGCCGGTGTTAACAAGAGGCTGGAGGTTTGGAGACAGGCTCTTGAGTCTAAGGGTTTCAAGCTAAGCAGGGCGAAGACGGAATACCTGGAGTGCAAGTTCAGCGCTGAGCCAGGGGAAGTGAGCGTGGATGTGAGGCTTGATTCGCAGGTCATCCCGAGTAGAGGCAGCATCAAGTACCTTGGTTCGGTTATCCAGGGGGGAGGGGAGATGGACGAGGATGTCACACACCGTATTGGGGTAGGATGGATGAAGTGGATGTTAGCATCTGGAGTCCTGTGTGACAAGAGAGTGCCACCGATACTCAAAGGTAAGTTTTATAAAGCGGTGGTTAGACCGGCCATGATGTATGGGGCTGAGTGTTGGTCTGTTAAGAACTCACATATCCAGAAGATGAAAGTAGCAGAGATGAGGATGTTGCGGTGGATGTGCAGTCACACTAAGATAGATAAGATTATGAATGATGATATTCGGGAGAAGGTGCATGTGGCTCCCATTGATGACAAGATGCGGGAAGCGAGACTTAGATGGTTTGGACATGTTCAGAGGAGAAGCCCAGATGCTCCGGTACGGAGGTGTGATCAGCTGGTTACGGAGGGCACGAGAAGAGATAGAGGGCGGCCTAAGAAATATTGGGGAGAGGTGATCAGGCAGGATATGGCGAGGCTCCAGATTTCCGAGGACATGACACTTGATAGGAAGATGTGGAGGTCGAGTATTAGGGTTGTAGGTTAGGAGGTAGTTGAGTCGTGCCTTACTTCGTAACATAGTGGGACTAGCCATGTAGGTTTATGATAACTAGTGGGAATGTTGTGGCTTACTATTTCTCTTTTCAGTGCAGGTTCTATTTACTAGCTATCGCTTTTGCTTTACATTTTTCTTCTAGATTTCATGAGGTTCCTATTTTTCTTATGACTGTTGTGGCGATACTAATATTTACTAATATTGTCTCCCTTTACTTTGCATCTTTCTTCTGGATTTCATGGTGTTCCTATTTATCCTATGATTGTTGTTGTGATACTAATATTGTCTCCCTTTTTGTCCCTTTTGTCTTTTCTTTTTTGAGCCGAGGGTCTTTCGGAAACAGCCTCTCTACTCCTTCGGGGTAGGGGTAAGGTCTGCGTACACACTACCCTCCCCAGACCCCAATAGTGGGATTTTACTGGGTTGTTGTTGTTGTTGTTGTTGTTGTTGTTGTATCTTGTCCCAGATTATGTGTCGCTTGTCTTCTTTTTTTTTTTTCTTTTTTTTTTTGTAATTTTAATATCAAGATATTTTTTATTTTTAAAATCTATGTTTCACTTATATAAAAAATCAATTTTCTTCTTGGAATGTGACGCGGATAAAATGTGGAGAAAGAACTTTCTGATGCCAGAAATTTGATTTTCCGGTGAGTCATATTTTTTAATAAATTAACAGATAGTTCAATTACCTTAATAATAGAAAAAGTAATTTTTGTGACTTTACTGATATAACAGATAAAATTCAATGATTATGTTCTCGTCCACCTTGAAAAAAATAATGTTAGGTATGGACTCCAAAAAATAAAAGTCCTTTTTGATTCACTATTTCTGTCGCATTTCTTCCACTTTCCTCTTTTTAAAAATCCACTGAAAAATGAAAAAATGGGTGCGGCACATAGTAAAATGACTTTCAACAAACGTTTTTTTTTGGTATTTAAAACAGCAAACATTTTCATATAATTTATTTTTTCATATGAGGATTCATTATCTGAAGTCAAATTATTAAATTAAGTCAAACCCATATATAATTAAATTACCAATTAGCTAAGAATCCAATATTCAGGAAAAGCTACGTTGTTAAACCGGAGTATACTAACACGTGGGCGACAACTTTTGATGACACGAAATATCAGATCCAAGAAAATCTTATTTTATTCAAAAACAAAATATAGCCGTTACACTAAAGATTTTCCTCCAACGGCTCTCTCTCCTTAATTCCCCTGATGCAATCCTCCTCTTTATAGCTTTTAGATTTCTCACTGCAAATTCTCACTCTTTCCTTATCATTCTCAAATTCTTCCAATTTGAATTCATACTCATTTCTTTCAAATCATTCAAGATGAATGACCTTATGACCAAATCTTTCACAAGCTACGTTGATTTGAAGAAAGCAGCGATGAAAGATGTTGAAGCTGGTCCAGATTTGGAAATGGGTATGACCCAAATGGACCAAAATCTCACTGCTTTTCTAGAAGAAGCAGAGAAGGTCAAACTCGAAATGAATTCAATCAAAGATATCCTTCGCCGTTTACAAGACACCAACGAAGAAAGCAAGTCACTGCACAAACCCGAAGCTCTGAAGTCTATGCGAAATCGCATAAACTCAGATATTCTAGCTGTGTTAAAGAAGGCTAGAGCTATTAGGTCTCAGCTTGAAGAAATGGACCGGTCCAATGCAATAAACCGGCGGCTTTCTGGGTGTAAAGAAGGTACACCGGTTGATAGGACACGGTCTGCTGTTACAAATGGGCTTAGGAAAAAGCTTAAGGAGCTAATGATGGATTTTCAGGGGCTAAGGCAGAGGATGATGACTGAGTATAAAGAAACTGTTGGGAGAAGATATTTTACTGTGACTGGTGAGCACCCAGATGAAGAAGTAATTGAGAAGATCATTTCTAGTGGTAATGGTCAAGGTGGTGAAGAATTTCTTTCTAGAGCAATTCAGGTATACCAAAATAATGCAAAAAAATATAATTTCTCTCTGTTTTCCCCTTTTTTCTTTCTGCAATTCAATAGTTTTTGTTAAACTTTTAATGATGGTTTGGTTTGAAGTATCTTGTTTGAAGACATATGGGATTATTACTGATTTATTATTGACTTGTGTCAAAGAACAGATTTTTTTGAATTTTGGGGTGTTGCTAGTCTAAATTAGTAGTGAGGATTTATATAGTCGACCCCAAATTATTGAATTTTGGAGAGTTACTAGTCTAAATTGGTTGTACAATCGAACCCCGAATTATTGAATTTCAGAGTGTTACTAGTCCAAATAATAGTAATGATTCATATAGTTGACTCCAATTTATTGAGTTTTGGAGTGTTCCAAATGATTCATATAGCTGGTCCCAGATTATTGAACTTTGAGTTGTTACTAGTCCAAATTGATAGTGAGGATACTTAGAGCCGACCTGTTGAAGCATAGTTGTTATTGCTGTTAAACAGAATTATTTACTAACAAACATTGAATTGTTTCTAGACCAAAATGATAAGGAAAATACTTATACCCAACCAAACAAAATTTAAATGAAGCATAGTTGTTATTATTGTTATACAGAATTACTGACTAACAAACTTTGGTGGGTGGGTTGCAGGAGCATGGGAGGGGGAAGGTGTTGGAAACAGTGGTAGAGATACAGGACCGCCACGACGCGGCTAAGGAGATAGAAAAGAGCTTGCTGGAGCTGCACCAGATATTCTTGGACATGGCAGTGATGGTTGAGGCACAAGGAGAGAAAATGGATGACATTGAGCACCATGTGATGAATGCAGCACAGTATGTTAATGATGGAACTAAGAATCTCAAGACTGCAAAAGACTACCAAAAGAGCAGCAGAAAATGGATGTGCATTGCCATTATAATTCTCCTAATTCTCATCCTTGTAGTTATCATCCCCATTGCTACCAGTTTCAGCAAATCTTGAAGTGAAGGCCCCATTGGGATAATCAGCTGTTATTTCATTCTTATATTCTTTTTTAGCAATTACTTTTTGTCACTCTCGTGAGAATTATGTATGGTTATAGTAGATTACATATAGTAAGTCACCAGTCCTTGTGATAGGACTTTAAATGTAAGAACCTTTATTAGATTTTGCTTCAGAAACATATTCTTCTGTTTTCTGAATTATGATGCTGAATCAGATTTCTCAGACATGTTAGTTAATATAGGCAATTTGGTTGCCAAACTATAGGGATTCATTGGTATGACAGAAAGGATTCGACAAGATGCAAATGAAATGGCAGTCACTAGAAACAAAAATGCAAACTTAGGAAGCTGAGAGACCTGCCCAATGTTTACACAAAACTATTAAACTAAAGTTTTTTTCCAGTCTTCTGAGAATAATTATTAAGCTGCAGAATCCTATAGTTTTGCAATTTGGTTGCCAAATTATAGGGATTCATTGGTATATAATATAATTGATGACAGAAAAGATTCGACAAGATATCTACAAATGAAATGGCAGTCACTAGAAACAAAAATAAATGCAAACTTAGGAAGCTTGAGAGACCTGCCCAATGTTTACACAAAACTATTAAACTAAAGTTTTTTTCCAGTCTTCTGAGAATAATTATAAAGCTGCAGAATCCTATAGTTTGGCTGCATGGCAATCGTCAAAAGATTGACATAACAAATTAGAACTTAAAGCAATCCTAAATAATAAACAGGGCTAGAAAGGCCTCGTTGACAACTAGAGTTTTCCAGCCTAATTATTAGATGCGAGCGGCCTTACCCGGCTATCCCTGTTGAGAAGTACGTTAGTTTTAATTATCAGTAACAGAGAAATGAGGAAGAAGACTTTGAATGAAAAGAGTAAAGTGAAACCTAAGTGTTTGAGTCCTAAACATCTCGGTCAAGTTGAGCCTTCTCAGTCAAAGATTGAGCCACGTGGCAAGATCTCAAAAAAAGATGGATTTCATGATGGATTAAATTTTGACCGTCCGATTCAATAACCAGTCAGCTGTGTCAAATGGATATTTTTAGAAGTTGGATATTTCTAAGCATGTGCAGAGAAATATTAATTAGTTATTCTTATTACAATAGAATGAATAAAAATAGGACAAGTGTACATATATAATTTTCTTTTCTATTTTTCTTTACAATGTAATCTATTATAAAGATAGGTACTGTACAGATTCAATACAACAAGAAAAGAAAATTTTTCTAAAATGAATTCTCTAAGTCCAATATGGTATCAGAGCAGTAAGAAATTCTTGTTCATCGTATCATTTTTATTTCATCTTCCTTCCTTTGACTTCAAATAAAATCATGGGAGTAAATTATGACCGTCCGATTCAATAACCAGTCAGCTGTATCAAATGGATATTTCTAGAAGTTGGATATTTCTAAGCATGTACAGAGAAATATTAATTAGTTATTCTTGTTACAATAGAATGAATAAAAATAGGACAAGTGTACATATATTATTTTCTTTTCTATTTTTCTTTACAATATAATCTAGTATAAAGATAGGTACTGTACAGATTCAATACAACAAGAAAAGAAAATTTTTCTAAATTGAATTCTCTAAGTCCAATATGGTATCAGAGCAGTGAGAAATTCTTGTTCATCGTATCATTTTTATTTCATCTTCCTTCCTTTGACTTCAAATAAAATCATGGGAGACACCACACAAGCTGTAACTGCAGTTGTAGCTCAATATGACTCCAACCATGCTTACTTCTTATACTCCTCTGATGCACCAAGTATGAACCTAGTGAATTCTAATTTTGATGGCAAAGGGTACCGGACATGAAGAAGATCAGTGCTTATAGCTTTATCAGCTAAAAACAAATTGGGTTTCATTGACGGGACTTGTGCAACTCCAGCAATCAACTCAAAGGATTATCATCCATGGAGTCGAAGCAACAACATGGTAACCTCTTAGTTGTTGAACTCTTTATCAAAAGAGATTGTTGAATCAATAATTTATTGTAGGACAACTTTGGATCTCTAGATTAATCTTGAACAAAGATTTGGACAGTCTAATGGTGCTAAGTTATTTCACCTGCAAAAGCAATTGAATGACTTAGTACAAGGGACCAATGACATAGCAGAGTATTACACAAAACTCAAAAAGTTATGGGATGAACTGGACTCTTTGAACACTGCTACAAATTGTAGCTGTGTTTGTGTTTGTGGAGGAAAAAAGAAGCTGGGTAAGTCTTTGGAAGATGAAAGGCTCATTCATTTCCTTATGGGATTGAATGAGACCTATGCTCCAGCTAGAAGCAGTATCCTGATGCTTAATCCACTTCCCACAGTAAATCATGCATATTCTCTGCTGTTGCAAGATGAAAACCAAAGGCAAACTCTTGTTTATAACCAAATCCCAGGAGATAGTGCATCATTCATGGCAGGAAATCAAGGATTCTCTATCACAAGTGGAAATCAGGCACATGCAGGGCAAAGATTCACAGGAAACTTAGCAAACAACTCTCAGTATGTAGGAAATTCTAACTACAAGGGAAAGAAGCCAAAACAATTCTACACCTACTGTAAGATGATTAATCATGTCATATGGAACTGTTACATGCTAATAGGAAGTCCCTCAGACTACAAGTTCACCAAGAACAAAAAGTTCCAAGGACCAATAAGAGAAAATACTGCAATATCAGGAGAAGAACCACATCCAATGGAGGTTGATGGGGCTAATGCAACACAGAGTTTGTCTAAGGATCAATTCCCTCAGATTATCACACTACACAAATAAGTTAAGGTTCATCAGGATCCTTCATCAGGGAATGGAACAGACATTAGTGCAAATGCTGCAGCTGGTATTGCCTTCAATAACTCAGTTTATGATCTACCTTTTCATAACTCAAATACCTGGATCATAGATTCAGGTACATCTGAACACAAGTGTTATGATCCTAAAGTTTTTAAGTGTTTGCGTCCACTTCCTATTCCTCTTATTGTCAATTTACCTAATTCTTATCAGGTAAAAGTCACTCATTCTGGGTATACCCATATTTTCAGATCTAATCCTAGAAAATGTGCTATATGTTCCTTGTTTTAAATTCAATCTTTTGTCAGTTCATAAATTGACATATCAATTTAAATGTTCAGTATTGTTTGATTATTTTGGATGTCTCTTGTAGGGCTCTTTAATGAAGAGACCTCAAGTTTTGGTGAAGTCAAGGAGGGGTTATATTTGCTCAAGCCATGTAGTACCCAGTCTAGGAATTTCTTTCAATCAAATATTTCTCTATTGTCTAATGAGAACAAATCAGTTTCTGTTTTTCAATTAAAGTTGCATCTGATGTAAAATTGTGGCATAATAGGTTGGGGATTTACCTTTTCATGCAATGGAAAATATCATTGTAATTCCTTTTCTGCCTAATTCTGATTATTCTTGTGATATATGTCCTTTGGCAAAACAAACTAGAACACTTTTTCCAGTAAGTCAAATTTCATCAAAGGCAATTTTTGATATTATTCACATAGATACTTGGGGACTCTATAACGTGTTCACTTATAATGGTTACAAATATTTTTTAACTATTGTAAATGATTTTAGTAGTCAACAGATTTTAGTAGGTTAACATGGACTTTTCTGTTGACTACTAAAAGCAATGCATTCAGTGTGTTGAAATATTTTCTAAGGATGGTTGAGAGATAATTTAATGTCAAAGTCAAGGTGATTAGATCAGACAATGCATTGGAATTAGGAAAAAAGACTGCAAATTCTGATTTCTTATCTTCTCAGGGGATACTACATCAAACATCTTGTACTGCCACCCCTCAACAAAATGGGATTGTTGAGAGAAAGCATATGCACCTATTAGAAATAGCAAGAACATTAATGTTTCATTCAAAGGCGCCTACTTGTTACTGGGGAGAATGCATTTTGACAGCTACATACTTAATCAATAGAATTCCTTCAAGAGTTCTTCAAGGGCAGTCACTATATGAAGTAGTTTTGGGGAAGACTCCTAACTATGCAGATTTGAGAACCTTTGAAAGTCTATGTTATGCATCCACTTTGGCACAAAACAGAGGGAAGTTTGAACTAAGAGCTAAGGCATGCGTGTTCCTAGGGTATCCATAAGGGGAAAAAAAGATATAAACTTCTAGAATTGGACACTATAAAGATCATAGTGTCTAGAGATGTGCACTTTCATGAGAGTAGTTTTTATTTTATTGATCATGTACTGGAAACTGAATCTATCTTTCCTAGTCCACTTGCTACACCTACTCTCAATGATCAGAATCCCCACCCGAACAACTTTACCCACTAATCTTGCTACTACTCAACACAGTTCAGTCCCTACTCCATCCAAGTGTCCTTCATTTTTACCTAGTTTGCATAATCCAATTTCTCCCCACACTTAGCATACTCCAATTCATATCTTACCGCTTAGAAGATCAAAGAGAGAAAGTAAAATGCCAGGACATCTAAAGAATTTTGTCTGCAACAATGTCTATCTTACAGATGCCATTTCAACATGTTTTGCTGAGCCCACAAAACCATCTACATTTTCTTTTGTTGCACTCTCAATACACAATTAGCACATGTTGCATTCTATCACAAACGCAGTTGAACCTACCAGTTTCACTCAAGCTTCTCTTCACTCAGGATGGAAAAAGGCCATGGAACCAGAAATTGAGGCTTTACAAGCCAACAAGATCTGGGAAATGGTGCCTTTACCAGAGGGTAGAAAGGCTTTACCTAGTAAATGGGTTTACAAAGTTAAATACAATGCAGATGGTTCAGTTGAGAGATTGAAAGCAAGGCTAGTTGTAAGAGGGGATATTCGGAGAGAAGGTATTGACTATAATGATGCTTTCTCCCCAGTGGTCAAAATGACCATAATCAGGTGCCTATTACCCATTGCGGTTAAGAAGAATTGGCCTATTTTACAACTAGATGTTAACAATGCATTTTTGTATGGAGACCTACACGAGGAGGTTTACATAAAATTTCCTACAGGTCTTACTCCTCCATCTCCTAACCTTGTTTGTAAACTTAAAAGATCTCTGTATGAATTAGAGCAAGCCTCCAAACAGTGATATTCTAGACTTGCTGGGGCTTTGAATTTTAAAAGCTATAGCTGTTCTTTAAACGATTATTCTTTATTCTTTAAGAAGACATAAAATCTTATTTCTATTATGGCAGTGTATGTAGATGACATTTTGATCACATGAAATAATCCCACAGAACTTGCAGAACTGAAAACTTTCTTAAACAGAGAATTTCAGATCAAGGATCTTGGGGAATTGCATTATTTTCTGGGAATGAAAATTCTGCGTGAAAAACAAAGGATCATTTTAAGTCAAAAGAAATTTGCCTTAGACTTACTTGCTAAGTTTGACTGCAACCAACTGACATCAGTTTCATCTCCGCTTGATCCTTGTTCGAAATTATCTTCTAATTCAGGGCCACCACTTGTAGATCCAACTATTTTCTGTCGATTTGTTAGCAAGCTCAATTACCTTACACATACAAGACCCTATCTTTCTTTTGCGGTTCTGAGTTTAAGCCAATACATGCAACATCCCTGTGTTGGTCATTTCTTTGTGGCTCTTCGAGTGTTGCGCTATTTGAGAACAGATACAGGTCAAGGATATTGTTCTTAAATGCAACACCTTTGTTCTCCTTGATTGCTTATTGTGATTTTTGGGCTTTTAAGCTTGGTTTAGCTTAATTTTAAGCTTGGTTTAGCTTAATTTTAAGCTTGGTGTTGTTTAAAGAGGGTGAATGAAAAATGGAGGGAAAATAAAATATTTGAGTTTCCCTCCTTGACAAAGGGACATTGTCTCATATTGGAGGAAGAAAAGGCTTTTGATGGGTATATATACAATTTTTCTTCTTCTAGAACTTAAAGAATTAAGAAGAAAGTAAACCTCGCGCCATCGTCATCGTCGCTCACTCGGCTCGGCTTCAGCTTCGGATTCGGCTTCGGATTTGGATTTGGATTTGGTCAAAGATCGATTGATTGATTAATCTTTTTGGATAAAATTTCTTTCAATTATTTAATTAATTAATTAAATTAATTAACAAAAATTTAATTCGGAATAACCCATGACCTGCGACCCGGTCCGGTCCGGCCCGTTTTCTTTCCCGAATTATTTTAAATCCTTTTTTCTATTTTTTCGCAATATTTCAACAGAAATATTTCCACCTGTTCCAACAGCTATGGCTGTTTCTGAAAGGTTGCAAACCTTTTCAGAAGTAGTGCCAAATGGTCTATAAATACGCCTTGAATCCCATAATCTTTACTTACTAAATTTTCTGATTATCTTTTTCTTCTTCTTCTGCACAATATTTTTCAGTGTGCTTTGCGACCATTGAGTGGTTCGAAGTTCACCAGAGTTTTTGGTACCAATACGCTGGTGAATTAAATCGTTCTATCCTGGGAAGATAATATTCCAATACCTCGGGTACTTGAGGAGAATAATTTTCTTAAGGACACACTGTGCATTCATTGAGCTCGATTTATTCCAATATTATTTTTCCAGAATTTTATTTCGTGAAACTGGTTCTACTAACTTTCTATTTCTTTTTCTATTTCAGAAAGTTTAATGATTTTTTATTATTTATTAGAGTAATACATAGTGGTTAACAATCTTAAGAAAATTATTTTATTGTATTCTGTATTCTGTTTGTGGAGATTAAAACCTGTATGGTTTTCTACTCCTTCTGAATTTTACTATTCTGACTTGAAGATATAAAAACTTCATTAGAATATTGAAATTCAGAAACGATTTGAAGAATATACAAACTTCATCATTTTTTGTGAAACAAATATAAAAACTTTGGGTTTTTATTTATTAAACGTACTGTTTATTGTAAATTATAGTATTTTTTACCATTTTGTTTTCTGCCTTTAATTGAACTCTTATATTATTGACAGTGAGAAATGGCAATTGATAACGGAAATCCTTCTGCAACTGTTGCGGCAACAACGATAGCCTCGTCAAGTCGAACTGTTGTTCCACCGGCCGAGAAACCGGTAAAATTTTCTGGAGCCAACTTCAAAGGATGGCAGCAAAGGGTGTTCTTTTGGCTTACCACACTTGGTATGCAGAAATTCACTAGTGAAGAACCTCCAGTGCCTGCTGCGGACATGCCGGACAACGAAAAATTTATGATTGTTTAGGCGTGGAAACATGCAGATTTTCTTTGCAAATGCTATATCTTAAGCGCTTTAGAGGATGACTTGTACAATGTGTACAATGCGATGAATACTTAGAAAGAATTATGGGACGCACATGAGAAGAAGTACAAGACTGAAGATGCATGCTTAAAGAAGTTCGTGATTGCCAAGTTTCTAGACTATAAAATAATTGACAGCAAAACTGTTGGAACCCAAGTTCAGGAGCTTCAACTTATTTTTCACGACCTTATTACTGAAGGTATGGTCGTGAATGAAACATTTCAAGTGGCTGCAATAATTGAAAAATTGCCTCTTTCGTGGAGAGATTTCAAGAACTATCTTAAGCACACGCGCAAAGAAATGAAGTTAGAAGATCTTGTGATTTGTCTCAAGATTGAGGAAGACAATAAAATAGCCGAGAAGAAGTCTCGTGTAAATTTAACTATCATGGGAGCTAATATCGTTGAGGAGACTGCTCTATAAAGTAAGAAGAGAAAAAGGTCTTCTGGACAGACTAAGGAACAGAACAAAAATAAATTCAAGGGTAGCTGCTATAATTGTGGAAAAGCCGGTCACAAAGCCCCTGATTGTCGTCTCTCGAAAAAGGATAAGAAGAAGGGACATGCCAACATAGTGGAGAAGAATGATGACATTGATGATCTGTGTGCAATGCTTTCGGAATGCAACCTAGTTGGAAATCCGAAGGAGTGGTGGATTGACTCTGGAGCCACTCGATATGTTTGTGCTGTCAAAGAAGCATTTGCGACTTACTCTACTGCTGGTCCCGAAGAAGAGCTTTCCATGGGAAATACTGCAATAGCCAAGATTGAAGATTATGGGAAGATATTCTTGAAGATGACTTCTGACAAGGTGTTAACGCTCAACAACGTTCTTCATGTTCCTACTATTAGGAAGAATTTAGTTTCTACTTCTTTACTTGTTAAGAATGGATTCAAATGTGCATTTATTTCTGATAAAGTTGTTGTAAGCAAGAATGAAATGTATGTTGGAAAGGGCTACCTCACAGAGGGCCTTTTCAAACTAAATGTAATGATTGTTGACAGTATGAATAAAATTTTAGCTTCTTCTTATTTATTGGAGTCAAATGATTTATAGCATATTCGTTTAGGATATGTCAATTATAAAACATTGTGGAAGTTAATTAATTTAGAAGTATTGTCTAAATTCCAGTGTAATAAATCAAAATGTCAAATATGTGTTGAATCTAAATTTGTAAAACATCCTTATAAGTCTATTGAAAGGAATTCAAATCCTTTAGACTTAATTCATACTGATATTTGTGATATAAAGTCTACACTATCTTGAGGTGAGAAAAAGTATTTTATTACTTTTATTGACGATTGCACTCGATATTGTTATGTTTATTTTCTTAATAGTAAGGATGAAGCAATCGAAGCATTTAAGCAATACAAGAATGAAGTGGGGAATCAATTGAATAAAAAGATCAAAATGATTAGAAGTGATAGGGGTGGAGAATATGAATCTCCGTTTGCAGAAATATGTTCAAAATATGGAATTATCCATCAAACTACTGCACCTTACATACCTCAATCCAATGGAATTGCGGAAAGGAAAAATCGGACATTAAAGGAAATGATGAATTCTTTATTAATAAGTTCCGGATTACCGCAGAGTTTGTGGGGGGAAGCTATCCTTACAGCTAACTGAATACTCAACAGAGTACCCCACAGCAAAACGCAATCTATTTCATATGAAAAATAGAAAGGAAGAAAACCCAACTTGAAATATTTCAAAGTGTGGGGGTGTCTAGCAAAGGTACTGGACTATGCAAGAGTGTTGGGAAGTTTGATGTATATCATGAATTATACGCGACCGGATATAGCATGTGCTATTAGTAAACTGAGTCGATTTACAAGTAATCCCAATCAAATAAATTGGATGGCAATGAAACGAGTTTTGGGGTATCTAAGACATACCCAAAATTACGCTTTGCATTATAACAAATATCCCTCAGTGATCGAGGGATATAGTGATGCAAATTGGATCACTGGATCATCTGAAGTTAAATTCACGAGTGGATATGTTTTCACAATTGGGGGTGGAGCAGTGTCTTGAAAATCATCCAAACAAACGTGCATCGCCCATTCTACAATGGAATCTGAATTCATAGCTTTAGATAAGGCCGGTGAAGAAGTTGAATGGCTTCAGAATTTCTTGGAAGATATTCCATTTTGGCCCAAACCTTTGGAACCTATTTGTATACATTGTGATAGTCAAGCGGCAATAGGCAGGATAGAGAGTGTTATGTATAACGCAAAATCTCGTCATATACGACAGAGACACAATACCGTTAGACAACTACTCTCTAGTGGTGTTATCGCGATTGACTACATAAAGTCAAGAGATAACGTGTCAGATCCACTTACAAAAGGCCTATCTAGAGAGGCAGTTGAAAGATCATCAAAGGGAATGGGATTAAGACCTAGGACAAGTCATCATGACGGTAACTCTATCTAGCAGACTGGAGATCCCAAGAATTAGGTTCAAAGAGATCAAATAAAGTTATGAATAACGGTTCAACATTGTCAAATAACTCAACCCATTCTCGTGATGAAGACAATGTTCAGAAATCGAGGTAAAGCATTAAGGCTTTTTGATGAGTCAATAAAGCTTAATTTTTTTTTAATGATTTGCTAATTCTGGCAGGATATGACCAGATAGTGTGTTTATAGGATTACACGTTTAGAAATCACCTATGTGAGTGTGAAGTGTAAACCTCAGGGAATGAAAGTAAAGGTCCATTCTCTAAGCACTCATGAAACCAGGCGGTGTTCATGGCTGAAACGAACACAACCGTGAGAACCATAGATGGTTAAGGGTTAATTGTGTGACTTATGTTGTCTAGGTATACAACAAAGCTCGACTGTTCAAAGATATCAAATCTACCGATTGACCGAGTATATCCGATATAAGTTCACTACGAAAAGTTCAAAGGAAAATCTACTTATCCAGATGCAATTAATTCTTGCATGTAAAATACACACGCGTCCGTACATTCCTTTATTTTATAGCCATTCCCCATTCATGTGGGGGATTGTTGAGCTTTTAAGCTTGGTTTAGCTTAATTTTAAGCTTGGTGTAGTTTAAAGAGGGTGAATGGGAAATGGAGGGAAAATAAAATATTTGAGTTTCACTCCTTGGCAAAGGGACATTGTTCCATATTGGAGGAAGAAAAGGCTTTTGATGGGTATATATACAATTGCTCTTCTTCTAGCTCTTAAAGAGTTAAGAAGAAAGCAAGCCTCGCGCCGTCGTCGTCGCTCGCTCGCTCGCTCGACTTGGCTTCGGATTCAGATTCAGATTCGGATTTGGATTTGGTCAAAGATCAATTGATTGATTAATCTTTTTGGACAAAATTTCTTTTAATTAATTAATTAATTAATTAAATTAATTAACAAAAATTCAATCCGGAATAACTCATGACCTGCGATCCGGTCCAGTCCGACCCGTTTTCTTTCCCGAATTATTTTAAATCTGTTTTACTGTTTTCCCGCAATATTTTAACAGAAATATTTCTACCTGTTCCAACAGCTATGGTTGTTTCTGAAATATTACAAACCTTTTCAGAAGCAGTGCCAAATGGTCTATAAATATGACTTGAATCCCAGAATCTTTACTTACTAAATTTTTTGATTATCTTCTTCTTCTTCTTCACAATATTTTTCAGTGTATTTTGCGACCATTGAGTGGTTCGAAGTTCACCGGAGTTTTTGGTACCAATATGCTGGTGAGTTAAATCGTTCTATTCTGGGAGGATAATATTCCAACACCTCGGGTACTTAAGGGGAATAATTTCCTTAAGTATACACTGTGCATTCAGCGGGCTCGATTTATTCCAATATTATTTTTTCAGAATTTTATTTCGTGAAATTGGTTCTACTAACTTTCTGTTTCTTTTTCTATTTCAGAAAGTTTAATGGTTTTTTTATTGTTTATTACAATAATACAGAGTGATTAACAGTGATGCCGACTGGGCATCATGTCCAGATTTCCGGCATTCGGTGAGTGGTTTCTTCATTAGTTTAGGTGATTCACCCATCTCGTGGAAATCTAAGAAGCAAGATTCCATTTCCCTTTCCTCGACAAAAGCTGAATACATATCGATGCGAAGGGTCGCAACTGAACTAACTTGGTTGACTCGTTTGCTTGAAGACCTTTCACTTTCTCCTTCTCTGTTGGTTCCAATAGATTGAACTACTTAAGATTCAAATTTTTGAAGTTGCATTTAAAGGATAGAAAAATTTTAGATTTGATTTCTGAAGTTACATTGAAGAGATTGATTTGCATTTAAAAGATAGAAGAACTTCAGATTTGATTTCTAAAGTTGCATTGAAGAGATTGAACTTCTTAAGATCTGAGCGGGTACACTTTTTAATATTTTGTGCGTTGAGAGTCACGTTGGTTTTAATTCTTAGTGTGAATCTGATAAGAAGAAAGTTATGGAGGCAAACAGAGAAATGAGGAAGAAGACTTTGAATGAAGAGAGTAAAGTGAAACGTAAGTGTTTGAGTCCTAAACATCTCGGTCAAGTCGAGTCATCTCAGTCAAAGACTAAGCCACATGGCAAGATCTCAAGAGAAGATGGATTTCATGATGGATTAAATTATGACCGTCCGATTCAATTTTCAGCTAGTTGTGTCAAATAAATATTTCTAGAAGCTTGATATTTCTAAGCATGTGCAGAGGAATATTAATTAATTATTGTTGTTACAATAGAATGAATAAAAATAGGACAAGTGTACATATATTATTTTCTTTACAATGTGATCTAGTAGTATAAAGATAAGTACTGTATAGATTCAATACAACAAGAAAAGAAAAATTTTTCAAATTGAATTCTCTAAGTCCAATAATCCCTCCCATTCAGACCAACACAGCAAAATTCTGAGAAATCCTGTAGTTGGTTAGACATCCTATAATGAACAATTGCACATGCCTTCTTTCTCGAATATTTGATTGTATAACAAAATTAGCCCGAAGAAGTGTAAACACCTTTCTCTATGAACTTTAAAAGGTTGTTTGGTTTGATATTTTACATCATTTCATAATGTATCGTTCTATAATGTATTGTATTGTGTCGTAATATTGATTGTGATTTAATAATATTCTTAAATAATAAGCATTCAAATATCCTAAAAACTTAATCAAATATGCTATAAATAACAAATATCCTTGATTGCCAAGGACTATTACAGCATAAGGGGAATAGTAAAATAATTCCTGTATTTCAAAGAAATTTTGAATCCAAGAGCTATCGTTTGAGCCTTGACATTTTTTTTTGGTTTCCCATCAGGTGTCGATATCCGGAGGGGATCCAATTAATTCAAAGTTATATCGTGTACGGTCCACTAAAGGAGAAAGCGTTCCCTACAAAGATTTTGTCAATTTCAAAAGTTTAAACGCGAGACCTCTAATTACAAAAAGATGTATGCTACTTATCACCACAAACTTTGGTGATGAGCCTTAACATTATCACGATGTTATCTTTCAATAACAAATACGACCAGAAAGTTCTCATTGACAAACACGAGTACAAAGTTCCAATAAACGTGCTTTGTAGTTGAAATATACAAATGCATGGTTGTGTCAAAGACTGCGATCTCCATCCAGTTCACAATTAGGCAGATCGATATCGTAAGTACTTTACATTTTTAGGACATAACTATTTGGTTCTTTTGACGAAATATTTTCCATTCTGAATGGAAAAACTAAACTGATAACTTTGCACGCCATTAAATTACAATGGCTATGTATCCGTTAAGTTATATTACATGAGTGGTTAGTATTATTTATCCAATAAATCTGCTTTAATTTCTCAAGGTTTCAAGCTACAACTTGTCATTGTATTAATTATTATTATCTATATTATTATAAAAGTACGAATACAATGTCGGTTTACAAAAATAACCTTATAATATTAAGCATAATAACTCATAATAAAAGGACATAACCGGAATTCTAGATATTAGCCTTATAATCCTATCAATTTTAGGACATAACACGTTAGGAATCCTAGATGATTACCTTAAGAATCCTATTAGTATAATTATTTTCGGGCTGTCTAATTAAATTGAACAAGTAAATATCTTTTGTCATGTAATCATATTACTTTTATGATACACTTCTTAAAAATTTCTATTACTAATTTAATTTGAAAACGTATTATAATATCATATTACTAATTTAATTTGAGAATATATTATATTTTCCAAACTCATACAGAAAAATGAGAGCCTATATTTTTATAATAGCATAAATACAATATTAATATATCAAAATAGACCTAAAATATTAAACGGAAGAACTCATAAGGACATAATTGCAATAACCTATTTTTGGACTACAACACCTTCTATGCTAATTTTTAATATTTAAAATTTTAAAATTAATATAATTTTGTCTATTAAATTCTGATTAAAAATATGTAGGAAGGGTTAATAAAATTATTTTCATAAGAATCCTCCGTATTGGCAATACACTACTACTCCATAATGTCCAATACGAAGAAAAAATAAAAGTAATATTAAATGGACTGCATAAAGAGTTGAAATTGAGAGAGAAAAATACCCCAACGATAATTTATTTTTATATTATATTTAAACTATTTTCCTACTCAAATAATATTTTTTAATCAATTTTTCGTTTAATATTGAAAAATACCTAATTATTAAACAATAACTAAGAAAATATTTAAGAATATAAATGTGTGAGAAAGAGAAAATAATTGATTGGTAAAAGTCAATACCACTAATGATTCTACAAACATAAAGATCTAAAAGTGAAATATCATATCAATCTTTTACTCTTTGAAAATAAAATTTATGGTGGATAAAATTATAATTAAGATTAAATATTTAAAAGAATAGATGAACTAAGATACATAGAATAAATTATTTTTTATGTTAGAACCAAATAATTAATTTTTTTAATTAATTGTTTAGCAAGAGAATGTAATTCAATTATTTTTTAAATTCATCACATGAGTAAAATTCTTATTCAAGTTAAAAAAGAAATCTTATGGTACATAAATTTATTCCATAAAAAGAGCGTTAGAACACAAAGTAAAAAAGTTAGTATATTATTAAGAATCAAAATGCTACACAAGTATCTGAGGAAGCACAATAAAAGCTAAATCCTAAACAAGAGTAAGCTTTCAAGACTATATTATAAAGAGTCGACTTTGGTATAACAGGATTATTCTTTGTAGATGCCTCCAGCGGAATCAAAATAATATTTCTATGTCATGTATTACTTGCAAATATCATATTAAGAGGCATGCCACTATTAGCAATAATAGCAAGTGGTGTACCAACAACGATTTTATTGTGAGGCCACCCATTTTAGATTTGATATACCTCTTCAAACAACTTAAATAACCATCGCAAATATATCAAAACAGAGCAATGGTGCTAAATTTATAAGAAAAGCAAAATTGATAATATGGGATGAAGCACTTATGGCTAAGTGTCAAACGATCAAAATAATTGCCCGGAGTTCTAGAGATATGGATATTAATGAACCGTTTGGTGAAAAATTAATAGTTTGGGAGGTGAGGTTCTGTCAAGTACTACCAGTAGTTCCAAAATCGACAAAAGTAGAGACTGTAAAAGATAGCTTGCCAAAGTTATACTTCTGGCCTCAAACGAAAAGATTCAACTGACAAGAAATATAAAGTGAGAACAGATCCAGTATTCGGTGTCTTCTTGCTTCTTGTCGGAAACGAAGAAGAGCATCCCATAAAAGATGATTTGGTTCTTCCTGAACACTTGGTTATCAATCCCAATGGTAATAGTAGTGCATTTAATAAGAGAAATATTTCTATCATTAGATTAAAATGCAATTTGTGCAAATCGCATGATAGAATTAAAAAGATATTTTAGCTAGCAGAAATGAATATGTTGATCAACTAAATAAAAGGTTGATTGCAAATATATATAGTAAAAACAAAATACTTTTTAGTTTTTGACTCAGCAGAAAATGATACCAATAATTACTACCAAGAAGAATACTTAAATACTTTAGTACCAAATGACCTTCTACCATACATGTTTGTTGTCAAGTTTCTTATTTTTTACGTATGTTAGTGTCACCGTATATATAATAGACTAAGTTAAAATTGATCTTCCATTTTATATAGGTTAATTTGAAAGAAAAATATGCCCGTCATGCCACTGGAAAACTTAGATACGTCGAATAGCGTATGTAATAGCACACAAATAGTATATAGAAGTTTTGACACTAACGTCATACATGCAAAAATTATGATACTGGTTAATGTGCTTCTAAGTATATTTTTATCCATGAATTCAACTTTCTTCTTCCGAAACTAAGGAATATCCTTTTAAATTTGTGTGAAAATAATGTTTAGTATGTTTATATTTTGCAAATATAATAAATAAAGCACAAGGACAAACATCATAAATATTAGACTATATTACCGCAATATATTTTCTTGCACGGATAACTGTATGTTGCACTTTCAAGAGGAGTATCAAAATCGACAATAAGAGTTCTGATTAAGGCAGAGCAACCAACGCAATAGGAGGAAACATACACAAAAAAATATTGTCCACAAAGAAGTGTTCGTTAAGATACCATCACATTAAATACTTTTAAACTATAATATATAATTATCTAACTAACATGACAAAATTGATCATTTGTGTAAGTTTTAATGATGTCTTTTTATTTTAAATTTTATGTATTATGCTGATGTAATAATATTTTTCGGTATTTAGATGATTGTTGTATTATTATACATAAAATTTCTCTCATTATTAAATTTTATTATTCCTTCATATAAATAAATATTTAAATCATCACGTGTTATTATTAGCGTGCAACGCATGTTCATAGATACTAGTTATTAATAAAAAATAAAAATATCCTTTTCTTGACAGCCCTCTATTAGTGTCATCTTACTTTCCTTTCAGCCTATTGCAATAGTAGTAATTTTTTCCTTGTTTTTTGGGTCCCCCATAAAGATTTTTTCGGATAACAAAGTATGACCAATAAAAGTCCTATCATAATAAAAGTCAGAATTTTCGGGGAGGAAAAAACGAAAAGGAAAAAGAAGTAATACTGGGCAAAAAGTCAAGAGTTTCTATTGTACAAGCAACCCCCTTTAAATTTTCACAAAAAGGAAAAGGAAAAGGCTCTATGGAAGTTGGAATCAGTTACTATAAATACCCATATGGTCATACCGTAATCAAGTACCCAAGAAAAAAGAAGGTGTTACAGCTACAAAAGCATTATACAATACAAATGGCATGTCAAGGTAAGTTCAATAAGCTCACCATATCTCACAAACAAAATGCACCAAGCTAGTGTTTTGACATTTATTGAAAAATTATCAAGTATATTTGGATTAACTACTATTTTTTTTCTTTCTATTACACAGGAAAGAGTTCATGGCCAGAACTAGTTGGAGAGAACGGCCAGACTGCAAAAGAAACAATTGAGAGAGAAAACCCTTTGGTCACAGCTAATGTAGCTCCAGTGGGATCATCTGGTACCACTGATTTTCGTTGTGACCGAGTTCGTGTTTTTGTTGACAGAGACAACAATGTTGCACAGGTTCCTGTCATTGGTTAGAGATTCACTAATGACTTGAGAATGAAGTAGTCATATCTTTTTCTTAAAAGTGTGATTGTACTATACAATTTGCCCCAATATGAGTTTGATAAATATCTATGTAAACTAATGTTTAGTATGAACAAGAGTGGCTTAATAAAGTTATTTTTGCTACTATTAATTAGTATATTAAATTTGTTGTTATAATATTTACCATAGTACTGTCGAAGTCGATTACTCAAAATTTCAGGTTTGGCAAATTAAAGAAACGTCGCAAAGAATTTAATTAGAACAATAGATAATCCAAGTCAAATCGAGAAAAAAAAATCCGACTATGATTTGGTTTGATTGGTTTGGTGTTGGAAAAAAAATCCGACGATATTTGATTGGTTTGGTTTTAACCAAAAAAAGTCAAACCGAAACTAAACCAACCCAACATTATATGTATAAAAGTTTTAAATATATTTAATACATGAAAATGTTTATTGTAGTGTAGTTTATAAATATTTTTTAAGCTTTTTCATAATTTTATCTTTTAACGAATTATTTCAAGCGTGGACTTATAATTTTAGGATGCTTCAATGAGTTTTATAGTTCATAAATGTTAGTAACTCAAATAAATCCAAAACCAAAATCAAATCAATACTAATAATAATAAAAGACATTCAATTCAATTGTACTATGAATGAAAATAGTGTTGAATATCTATTTTTTTATTTTTTCATGGTTTAGATAGCATGCATAACTTATTTTTCTTTTAGTGTTTAGTCATATAAATAATAGTACTTATGAGTCGTACTTATTTTAGCAACTTATTAGTAATTTTAAATTATGTTTGTTTTCATTATGACTTATTAATAATATTTATTTTATGTGATTTTCTCATCTTTATTGTTAAATATTTTAGTACAATGCCATGAATCATTTGATATTTTTGTTATTTTATTAAAAAATACCTTATATAGTTTTGTTTTACTAGGATTAAAGAAATATCAAATTCTATGTTTTGTGGTATGAAGACTTTATGAAAAAAAAAAAACTTGAAAATCCGAAAAACCCGAGGAAAATCGAGATTTAAAACCCCGACTTTTATTGATTTGGTCTTTAGATTTAATAACCCGATATAATTAGTTTGATTTGGTAATTAAAAATTCGAACTAACCCGACCCATGTACACCCCGGAGATATCAGTTGCGTCATTGGCATCTACAACTGATTAAGATCAAGATTTATTCCTCAAGTACTACTATCAATTCATTGCTCGTTACCATGGTAAATTTTCTTCCACGTCTTTTGAATTTCTACTAATTAATGATATTTATAATTGTACGTAGCGTCCAGTAGACATTCAGACAATTACTGGCAAGTTTGCTTCCTATTTTTCATGTCTTGACATTGATTATATTGAAATAAGAACGAGCTACCAATTCTTTATTGTCAACTGATTCCATTGTTCAAAGCATCTTCAAATTGAATACGCAATTTGAAACAAGGTGCTTTTTTAGTTTTTTTATTTGATTAATTTATAAAAGGGGTTGCTGTGATGGTAAGCAACCTGCACTTTCAACTAAGAGGTTTGTGAGTTCGAATCACCCTAAGAGCAATGTGAAGAGTTCTTGGAGGGAAGGATGCCGAGGGTTTATTGGAAACAGCCTCTCTACCTCATGGTAGGAGTAAGATCTGCGTACACACTATCCTCCTCAAACCTTATTAGTGAGATTATATTGGTTTTTTGTTGTTGTTATTTGATCAATCGCCAAGCAGTGAACCTTTGTGTTGCATGCTTAGTCATCTTCCACCGAAGGATAAAACCCATATATCAATGTTATCCAGTAAGCAATCTACTGTTTCAATTTTAAGAACCTAACTTTATTTTTAACTAGTTTTAACGAAAGTGGAATGAAACGTACACGGCAGCCTTATTCATTACTTACGGTTCAGAAAGGTAAATTTATTCAATTTGGCGTTCAAATAAAAATGCTGAGGCATGTTAAAAAGAAAGAACTGCAAAGATCACATAAAGGTCTAAGTTAAGTGATTATTTAAGGTGCTAATCGGTAAGAATATTTGAATTTTTCGATTTAGTTTGGTTCCTCATTTTAAAATACGTGTAACACAAAATAAAATCGGTGAGTCTGTTCTCCTTATGTTTAATTTAATGCTATTCTCCAATTTAACACTCTGAAGCTTGGTGTAGTTTCATTTTACCCAACATGCATGTTTACCCTCAAAATCAGATAACAATTAAATTTATAAGTGGTTTTAAAGATATGCGAATTTATTTGACACAAAGGAGTAAATAAAGACAAATTAAATAAGTAAGAATGAAGTAAGCTCAAACCACATGAGGAAGACAATTTAAGTCTTAGTGAGGTATTTGCCCTCGATCTAGGCTCGTAACAACAAGCACTGACGAACGAAAGCAGAAGAACTAATAACAGAAAAAACAATGGTATATTGTCTTGGAATGCGTGTTACAACGTATTTTATGGATTATCAGACCCCCGTTATATAGTAGAGGAGTCATACTTTAGGTACAATTCTATAAAAGGTAAAAAATCTTTTGATTCACTGATTGTCGGTTATTTATCGGTACGTGCCGAGAATACCGCCGTAATATCCGTCCGGTCACGGATATTTCGGTCTTCTATTGGCTATGCTGACAATGTTTCTTCAAAGTCGTTTGGGGCTAGGACCTATTCCGGGATCATAGCCTCGATATTCTCGAAGACGGGCGTCCTGTCTCTGGGTTCTAACCCGGTGGGACTTGGGGTCAATCTTTAATCCTTTATTGTCATGTCTCGAGCCTGGCTTTCCATGTCGGAGGCTAGGATGCACCACGAGCTCAATTTTCACCGTACACAGATAGTCCCCTCGTTTTTTGGAGAGCAGACGATGAGAAACGACATGCGCTTCCGATTTTTACTTCAATACATCGTGACAGAAACGACAAAACAATCGAAACGTCTCGTCATTCAAGTCTTGATGGCATTAAATGCATGTCAGCCGCCAGCCGGCCATTCCTGGATGCGAACCGTCGCTGAAATATTATAAATACCTCTTTCTTTGTTCATTTTAACTTTACATCCAAATCTTCTACCATCGAATCCTTAAGATTTCAATACTTTCTAGCGCTTTCACTCCGGTTATCTGAGATCCTTTACAAGAACTCTTATTTATCTTCATCTCAAGCCAACAAGTACAATCCTTCAACTTCCTTTCTTTCTCCATTCTTCCTCCATTTTAAAGAAATGGCAAAGACTTCCAAAATCGTTCCCTAAAAAGAAACCCCTTCTATTTCGCGGCCGGCTACTGAGGCCGAGGAGATTGTTTTGCGTACTGCTATCGATGAACCAGCACCGGAACCCCCTTTGAAAATGTTCATCCCTGGAGGATGCTCGATCAACGCCTATTTCAAGGTTGAAAAACCTTTCTCCGTACAAGGACAATGTGTGGAGGTCTCGAGATACATCTGCTCGATCATTGAAGAAGTCCTCCCTACGGTTCGAAAAGACTGCAACTGGGCCAATAAGGGCATAGTGATCCCTGACCCCGATGAAGCCATTACCACCCATGTCGAGGGATACCAAAGTGTTTACACTTACCCCTTTACATTGGGCCTGATGGACCCGGTCATCATAGATTTCTGTAAGAGGTACGAGGTATGCCTCGGTCCGATTTATCCTTCGCTTTGGAGGATCGTGATTCTCCTCCGGTTCTTCGTGAGCAGAATCGATGGGTGCTCGTTCACCGTCGACCATCTTCTACACTTGTACAGTCCCCGAATATTCCCGGGGAGGGGGGGGACTGATAAAGCTTGTGCGTCGGGCCAGCAAAGCCCCGCTCTCGAGTATTGATAAAGACCAGGATTGGGGATGGCAAGATCGTTTTGTCCGAGTGAGGATTTCAAACCTGATCCCAACTGAGCGCATGCCATTCCCCTAGAAGTGGAATACATCACGTAAGTGCAATTTTATTTTTGAAAGTTGATTTTATACTTATTTCCTTCTTTCTTATCGGTGTTTTGTGGCAGTGCAACCATCGCTCGGGTCCGACTCAAGGAGTGGGTTGAGGGTATCGTATCACAGATGCCCTACTCCGAGAGCTAATGGCTCAAGCTCTCGAAGGGCCTTTGGGATTCCCGTTCCCATGATGAGACTCCTTTCCTGAGTAGGTAATATTTGGATTCCTCTTTTATCATTAAGTCCTCACTCTCTTTACTTATTTTTGCAGGTTTATCCAAGGATACCGAATTGAGGCCTCCAACTGGTAGCGAGGACTTACCTACCGAGTCCCCTGCTCCTAGACAGGCTGAAGAGAAGAAAAGAAAGAGGGATCTGAGTTTCCCGAGCTCAGAGAAAAAGTAAACAAGAAGAAGGTTGGTGGGCAAGCTAAAAGACATCACCAGTGCCCGAGCAACACCTTAGGATTCGCTTTACCGGCTGAGAGACGAGTCCGAAGAAGAAGAAGAAGAAGCCTTTATCCTGATGATCCACGTGCCATCGCATCTCGAAGGGCAGGGGGCCTCCGAATTATAGAATCTCGAGACCGACCTGCCTCAAGTAAGGAGGTCGATGGGGAGGCTGGGGCTGAGGCTTCTCGAGATGCGGGCAGTGCCCCGAAGGAAGCACTCGATGTGATAGGAATTACCTAATCACCCTCGTTTACTGAGTCAATTTATAACGAGGCCCAAATGGTGAACCGATTCTCAGCTCCGAGTGTGGATCCTGACCAGAAGCGATCCATCATCATTTCTGTTCCAGATGATGCCTGGGTCCTCTCCGCCCCCGTAAGGGTGGCCAGTTACCTTCAGTGTCTGGTGACCAAGGAAGACCAAGCCGAGATGAACGAGGTAGACGCGCCCTACCTGCTCAACAAAGCACAACAGACGCTGAACCGGGTAACTTCAGATATCTCTCGATGACTTCAATTTCTCCTTTTTTACTCAAACTAATCCATCGATACTCCTAACATTTTTCTTTGTATTTCTAGGCCTCAGAGCTTCATCATAAAACTTTCCTCCAGTATCGAGACGAGCTGAACTAGCTAGAAGCCGAAGTTCGAGGGCTCACTGAGAAGAGAGACATCTACAAACTCCTCAGCGAGCAACGTGAAGGAGAGGCTAAGAACCTTCTAGCTGAGTTGGAGGTGGCTCAGAAGGAACACACCGACCTGGTTGAACAGGTAAAAATATTTGAAGTTAGTGACGATGAGCTACACACGGTGACTAATGGTCGGAACTCGCAGGTCTAACAGAAGATTGATAGGATCAACCAAATCTGAGCCGAGATGGATACAGTCAAGGTCGAGGCCGAATAATGGATCGTCTGGCCTCAGAAAAGGAGACTGTTCGAGCGCAGTTGACCTCGACAAAGTCTAGCTTTGGGAAACAAAAGAAAAGGCCGAGGTGCAGGCCCAGCAAATTGAGGAGATCCAGTCTCAGCTAAGCTCGGCCGTCTCCGATCGAGAAACCCTTGCCAAGGAGCTCGAAACAGCCAAGTCGGTGGTTGAAGTGACCAAAACTGATGCCGACGAGATGGTGTCCCAGTATAAGGCCGACGTCGAGGCAACCCAGGACCGCTTAAGGGACATGGTCAAATACACGAAGTGGCAGTCCGAAAGGGAGGCGCTCTAGGAGGTTCACTCTCTTGGTTTTGATGTGTCAGACGAGATCGCAACCGCTAAGGGGTTTGAGGTTAAGGCCAAGAAGTTGGCGTACCCCGAGGATGAATAAGAATTCGAGGGATCATGCAGATACGAGGACAGAGGAGACTCCAATGGTCCTGGTGTCGAGGCGGGCTCTGGTGGAGGCCAAGCCGTTTACTTTGTGCAATTTTCTTTATTTTTGTACTCCTTTTTTTAGTCAAGGCCGTTTGGCCTTTGTAAACTTTTCTTTGTTTTTGCACCTTTGTGCTTTTTGTTAAGGCCGATTGGCCTTTATAAAGATAATTTTTATATATAAGTCTCTTTTCCCTCCGACAATTTCTAAGCTTTCTTCTTTTCACTTTTTTCTTTATGATTGTGAAGATATCGAAATTCCTTAACATGTAATATTTAGGTCTTGCCCGGAGATTCGAACAAGCCTTTCTTTTTGATATTATTTTGTTTACGATTTGTGGGGGCTCGGTATGACCGTAAGCTTTACCAAAACACTTAGAACTTTTTAGATGATAATTTTGCCGAGTGTAGACTTTTGAACCGATTTAGAAATTTTGAAGGTCTTGTTTTTTGTTACGGGTCTCAGACGTCTCTGAGCTATTTTAGTATGGTCGTAGACTTTTTAGTTCGGGTGTTGCCCAGTGGGCCTGTTACCCCGAGTTATCCGGGCTTGCCCAAGATAACATTCCCCGAATAGGAATGGTCGTAGCCTTTAAGGTTCAGGCACTGCCTTATAGGTCATGTGCCCCCGGGCTCTGATATCCTGGGCCGTCCGAGTTTGTCTTTGGACAGTAGTCCCCGAGTGAGAGAGACCCTTTGAACCCGTATAAAGGCGGCCCTTGGGCTCGATATCTTTAGGATATCGAATGTAGGAAATTCCTTAAGATAAAAGAAAGATTTTTTTTTTTTTAAGGGACAAGATATTTATCCGTAAGGTAGAAATTTCTTTTTATTTCTGTGCGTAATATATATGGTTACATATGTGTACAAGCTTTTTGTCAGGGCTCGAGATGTCTATGTGGACACGATTTATTTGAACGTTTAGCCCTTACAGTAAATCCTATCGATCGAGCCGAGACCATTCGATCACAAAGTTTCTTTCCTTACTAAAGTCATTATCCGAGGGTGATGCCCCTAGTGTTCGAGGCCGATCATAAAGAAGCCTCGAATACTATTTTCATGATCTTTGAGACCGGTTCGTAGCCGACCTTTAATTCTAAGTTAGCACGATTTACTATTGCCTTGAACCGGCTCAAGGGAAAAAGAGTGCAAAGCGTGCTTTCAGGCCTAAAAATTGTGTCGTTCTTCGACGGTCGCCTGCAAGTGTTAGTTCAAAATGCAAATAACTAAAAGGAATGAATGGGGTCATGCCTTAGCATTAATATCACTTCAAGTGAGTTATGCTCCAGTTGTTCGGTAGTTGCCCACCATTCATTGTACCGAGTTTGTATAATCCCTTTTCGAGGATCTCGATAATTTGATAAGGACCTTCCCAGTTCGGCCCCAACTTTCCTTCGTTCGGGTTTCGGGTGCTTAGTGTGACCTTCCTTAACACTAAGTCCTCGACATTGAAATGTCGAAGGTTGGCTCTTCGATTGTAATACCTCTCGATCCGCTGTTTTTGGGCGGCCAACCGAACAAGGGCGTCTTCTCTCCTTTCATCTATAAGATCCAGGCTCGTATTCATGGCTTTGTCCTTTGATTCTTTTGTTACATATCGGAACCTGAGACTCGGTTCTCCGACTTTGACCGGTATTAGAGCTTAGGCGGCATAAACCAACGAGAACAGGGTAGCCCTGGTACTAGACTTCGAGGACATACGGTATGCCTATAGGACTTAGGGCAGGATTTTCTTTTATTTTCCTTTGGCGTCGGTCAACCTCTTTTTGAGGTTCTGGAGTATGGTTTTTTTGATGGACTCTACTTGTCCGTTCCCACTAGGGTGGTAGGGTGTTGATAGGATCCTTTTGATCTTATGGTCTTCGAGAAACTTACTTACTTTGTTGCCGATGAACTGTTTCCCATTGTCGCACACGATCTCGGCTGGCATTCTGAACCGACATATGATGTGATCCCAAATGAAATCGATGACTTCCTTCTCCTTGACCTTCTCATATGCCTGGGCTTCCCCCTACTTAGAAAAATAGTCAGTCATAAATAATATAAATTAAGCCTTACCGTGTGCCCATGGAAGGGGGCCAACGATGTCCATCCCCCATTTCATGAACGACCAAGGTGACAAGGCCGAGTGCAGCAGCTCCCCGGCTCGATGAATTATTAGAGCATGCCTTTGACATTCATCACATTTTCATATGAACTCATTCGCATCCTTTTCCATGTCGATCCAGTAGTAGCCGGCTCTAATTATTTTTCGAATCAATGATTCGGCGCCTAAATGATTTTTCTTTGCCTTTCCTAAATCAATCACCCATTATTTACCCATACTAGGGTTGGGTCACAACCCTAGCTAAGGGTTTAGCTACTCATAGGAAATGAAAAAATTAAAAAATAAACTAAGATAAAACTCATAATAGATGATTAAGGGAAGAAAATCTAATGTTAAAATGATAAAATATTATAAAATTGCCCAAAACAGTAAAGAAAAATGGATATCTATTTTCAGGTGTTCAAAACTTGACCTAAAATGACAAAAAAGATCTATTTATACCCGGCTAAATTATCGGACAAAATTGCCCCTGCGGAGGTTGTGCGGCCGCATAATTCTGTGTGTGGTCCGCACTTTGAAACTGACTTGACAGGGTGGTCTTCTGAATTCGCATAAATCTGGGGTGCGGCCGCACTTCCTCTGATTGTGCGGACCACACATTTCTGAGTGTGGCCGCACTCTTGATCTTGGGTTGGACATGGAAAATTTCTGCGGACAACACATTTATGAGTGCAGCCGCACTTTTTCATTCTGCGGCCGCACAATGATAGTGCGGTCCATACATCTTCAGGTCCCCAAAACACATCTCTCTAAACCTTGTCTTTTGCAGCCGCACAATAATTGTTCGGTCCGCACTTTGTGATGGAATTCTGACAATGGCTCTTCAGAGTCTGCGGCCGCACACAGTATTGTGCGGTCCGCACTTTTGTCCATTTTGCCTTGTTTTGGTTCTTGTCCAATTTTTACTCCTTCTTAGTTGATTTTTATTTCGTTGACTCGTTTTCCAATGTTTCTGCAATAAAGCACATTTCATTAGTTCTCGAAAATACCTTTAAGTATTTTTGAGCTAAAACGTAAGTAAAAGAGAGCAAATAAGCAGTCAAAATCCCTACTTATCAGTGGTTTCACATTCCATGTTGAACCCGTTCAGGACTCAGACCGCAGGTACGATCTGATCTTGTAGGCCGAGTTGTTCCACGACCCTCGATCTGATGATGTTGGCTGAGCTACCTGGATCAATTAACACACGCTTAAATCTAGATTTATTTATGCATTCCGATATTACCCGTGCATCATTGTGGGGCTTCACGATCCCCTCAGCGTCTTCGTCGTTGAAAGATAAGGTTCCTTCAGGTACGTAATCCCGAGTCCGTTTTTCCCTTATGATGGATACTTTGGTGCGCTTCAGCAACAGCCGCTAGAGAATATCGACCCCACCAATGATCATGTTAATGACGTACTGAGGTTCCTCCTGCTTGGTCTGTTTATTCAAATCCTTGTTCCTGAAGTGGTTCTTGGTCCGATCACTCAGGAACCCTCGGAGATGTCCGTTGTTGAACAGCCGGGCCACCTCCTCTCTTAATTGTCCTGTAGTCTCCTATTCTGTGGCCATGAGTGCCGTGATATTTGCACATTAGGTTAGGATCTCATTGGGCTGGATCATACTGTAGAGATCGAGGCCATCTGATATCTTTGATGCATCCGATGGCAGATACGATAGCAGTGACATCGATGTTGAAGTTGTACTATGATAATCTTGGTGCTTCTTTAGGCCCGACGGGCTTGTCGAAACTGTTTTTGCTCATGAGTCTCCGGTTGTTTTGACCTTGATCATTTCCCCTTTCATTTTTCAAAGGGTTCCGGCCAGACCCACTGCTTCTTCTGTCTCCATTATATGGCTGATACCGATGCTTGTTTGATCTCGATTCACGATCGATGCCCTAAGCTGATCATCTTTGAACCTGATTTTAGATTGATACCAGTTATGGACATCGGCCCAAGTGACGACCGGATATTCTACCAAGTTTTGTTTTAACTGCTATGAATCCAACGAGCTTCGAATGTTGAGTCCTTGGGTGAAAGCCTGAACGGCCCAATCATCAGTGACCGGCGGCAGGTCCATCCGTTCCATTTGAAACCGGTACACGAACTCTGTGAGCATCTCATTATCCTTCCGTTTTACTTTGAAAAGGTCTGACTTTTTGGTCTTGACCTTGATAGCCCCGGCGTGTGCTTTTACGAAGGAATCTACAGGTATAGCAAACAAGTTAATGGAATTAGGAGGTAAGTTATGATACCATAATATAACTCCTTTTGATAGGGTCTTCCCGAACCTTTTCAATAAGACAGACTCGATCTCATCATCCTCCAAGTCGTTCCCTTTGGTGGCACATGTATAGGAGGTCATATGCTCATTTGGGTCGGTCGTTCTATTGTACTTAGGAATCTCGGGCATGCGGAACTTCTTAGGGATCGGCTTCGGAGCCGCACTCGGAGGAAAAGGTTTTTGAACGAACTTCTTGAAATTCGGGCCTTTTAATATCGGCGGTACTTCTGGGATTTGGTCTACCCTGGAATTGTAGGTTTCCACCTTTTTGTCATTAGCTTCGATTTTTCTCCTCTTCTGATTCTAGTCATTTTGTCAGTTCCTCGAGCATCTTTATGATCTCGGGGTTAGTCCCCGATTCATTTTCAGTTGGCCTCTCTGCGATCGGTTCATTTCTGCGGGTGATTTCCTAGGATGGATCGGGTTCAATTCTGCTCGGCGCGCGGTTTTGGTTTTGTAACTGTGCTATCACCGCCTGTTGATCCTGCAACATTTCGAAGATCACCCGTAAATTCATCCCGTCCCCTCCGATGCCTTATGTATTTCGGGCTGCTGATCGGGCTTCACCACAGACGCTATTCTCGGGGTCAGTAGGCAGATTTGCGTCGATGGCCACATGCGAGTTGGCGTCAATCAGGTCAGCGACCAGAATTCCGATGGGATCAACAAGTGGTACCTCGCAACTGGCACTATGTTGTTATTTTCGCCGTGATGACCGGACTCATCGCCAACATGTAGAGGTGCTGACTGAGAGTTAAACATTTTGAGCTTTAATCTGAAATTAGAGACACTCCAATGAACAAGTATAAAGTAGTGTGTGTTATAAAAATTTGTATCGAATAGCCACTATTATCCTTGCCCCCACGGTGGGTGGCAGATTGTTTACCCTCAAAATCGGATAACAATTAAATTTGTAAGTGATTTTAAGGATATGTAGATTTATTTGACACAAAGCAGTAAATAAAGACAAATTAAATAAGTAAAGATGAAGTAAGCTCAAACCACACAAGACAATTTGAGCCTTAGTGAGGTATTTGCCCTTGATTTAGGCTCATAACAACAAGCACTGACGAACGAAAGTAGAAGAACTAATAACAAAAAAAATAATGGTATATTGCCTTGGAATGCGTGTTACAACGTACTTTATGAATTATCAGACCCCCTTTATATAGTAGAAGAGTCATACTTTAGGTACAATTCTATAAAAGGTAAAAAATCATTTGATTCACTGACTGTCGGTTCTTTATCGGTACGTGCCGAGATTCCCGCCGTAATATCCATTGGCTATGCTGACAATGTTTCTTCAATGTCATCGTTTGGGGCTAAGATCGATTCCTGGACCATGGCCTCGATATTCTCAAAGGCAGGCGTCCTGTTTCCAGGTTCTAGCCCGGTGGGATTTGGGGTCGATCTTCAGTCCTTTATTGTCATGTCTCGAGCCTGGCTTACCATGTCGGAGGGTAGGATGCACCACGAGCTCGATTTCGACCGTATACAATGCAATATTTATGAGATAATTTCCTCCGTTAACAACATATGGGAAATAATATACTTAAACAAGATATTTTATATGATCATCAACTTGGCATCGACTTTAAATAATTGAGAAACAAATATCTCTGTACATAATTTACAAACAAATGAAAAAATTGGAATATATGAAACGCTAGCTAGCGGTCTCCCAACAACCCTCCCAAAGAAAATCCAAAAATGAGTTCCAAGAAATTTAAAGTAAATATAAAAACAAAAGGCACCATCCTGGTAATATAATTTTGTCTGCGTAAAACACTTGTTGTGGTATTATAGATGAGCTTCATTCCTATTAACAGCGACGCCAAACTCGTGAGCCATGAGGCTGCTGGGATAGGCAGAAGTAGCTCTCAACAAGTTAACATGTCGACCAGCAAAGTGCATTTCATTGAGCGGGCAGCCTGAGCCAGAGCCACCATTTCCAGGGATATTGGTGCAACCAGATGGTCCAGATGGAGGGACTGGACCTCTTTGAAGAGACTGCAATTTCATCAACTCTTTTTCATACAACAACCTGCTTCCTTTTCCTGGTTGGACACAGCACACAAGAACAAGCCCTAAGAATACTAATAATGTGGTATTGAGACTCTTCATCTAAAAACAATGTTGTTCCCAAAGGTTTATCGAGGTCTAACTTTTGACACGTATTCTTTAATTTTATCCGTAGCTTTTTTATGATTAAGGTTTCTATTGAAGATGGGACATATTTATAGGCAGGGGTTTCCTATTGTTCTCTTATAGGATAGGTTTTTGACTGTTGACTGCTACCAAAATTTAATAAAATATATTCCCAGGAACGTGGTTTTGAACTGACATCCAACCAAGGTTTTCTATACTCATCAAATTCTTTGCTAGTAGTATTTCGTAGTATAATAATATATTAACGAGATAAACCTAAGTGGGATTTTGTACGTAGTTGATGATGCTAAAGTTTGGGGCACGTATTTTGACAAGAAAATTTTCAGATTGTGTCTTCCTACTAGCTCGTTTCGTGGAAATTTTTGGCTGTGGACTAGGCAACTCCTGTTATGGAAATTTCTTGGTAATGAACTAATGCTTTTCCTTTTTAACTTAGTGCATACGTTTCTTTGGTTGCTAATTGACTTTCGGAAGTGATTGAATCAGTGCTTAGTTATTCCAACTATCAATATGCAGAATGTTTTACTTGTCACTATCCCACGTTTATTACTACTATGACTTCTAACCAATTTAATTACTAAAATTACACATGGTGACAGCTAATTAACCAAGTCATTAACCATTCCTAATCCATTCAATTTTGTTATCCCGATCAATTTTTGACTTCTTACAATATTGGAGGAGAAAAATGATTTTCACCCAAATTAAAAGAAAATGAGAGCATCGAAACGTGAACTTTAAATATACAATAGCATCCATTTATGACAACCATTCATTATAAAAGTCAAGTTGTTTTGGAATAAATTTTCATGTTATGTTATAATATATGTTTTGATGTTTATACTTCAATACCACACAAGAAGGGAGGGGGAGGGGGATGATTTGTGTGGTGTCTAATTTTTTGCGTGCACGGATTATAGAAGTATCTGGTTCTTCTATGTGCTCTTTATACTACTGTTGTGGAATAATAATGCAAAAGTAAAGAACACAAGTATTTTTACGTGAAAAACACCTGACTCAAAAGGTGAAAAAACCACGACCTACTACTCAGTAGGATTTTTCCCAACACTTCACTAAATCACTGAGTCAAAAACAGCATTTACAAAACTCTTTGTAAACCTAAGAATTACCTCTAACCTTTGTGGCAAACAACCTCACACTGTTGCGACAATTTCAAATTAACACTAATTTGAACACTATACTCAGAGTACCCAGTACAAATGATTCTAACGAAAGCTGAAAGGTACAACTCAAAAGCCCTCCTACAATTGAACTAGAATAAAAGACAAACACTTGGAATTGGTTCTTCTATCTGGTTCATGTAGCTTCAGATTCGCACGCTTGAATCACACAAGAATTGCTAGAAAAATGCCTTGCTATTTTGCTCTCAACTCTCGTACGTTTGTGCGTGCCTGTAAAATGAAAACATCCTGTAATTTATAGAGTTAGTAGAATAGGAAATACCTATATTTCTAATGCTTTACTCTTCCTTGGTGGAAGAGTTTTAGTTATTTTCAACTTCTAAGTTCTCCCTTATCTAGGATAGAGTTCTCTTCGAGTAAGGAGTCATTCTCCTTATCAATTATGCAACATTTTCGTTTAGGAGATATGCCTTGTGCTCAAATTTGCCCGTGTCTGTGTACATTATGTATGGACCTGGTTCATGCTTGAGTTCCTTTGTCAATCATCAAAACAAACTTAAGCCAATATATTCTATATAACAGCACTTCGCTATAACAAAAAAAAAAATCTGAAATAAATATGGAGATTTCACTTACAATAAGAATGTGCCCATTTGCAAAACTCAGAGTACAAAAAAGTTAACAGGGCCCAACTCTAGAAGTGAATTCTAATTAACAGCCAGCTCCTATGGAAGCTCGCATGTAATCTTGAAGTTGGTTGTCATTAGAAAAGCCAGTTTCTTTCCCGTACATAAAAGGTTGAAAGAAGAGCCGGTGATTTCCAAGTTCAGGTCCTGACTCCTGAGCTTTTCGCAGTATCAAGGCAAGAAAATGCTGCACTTATAATTTCGTTTCTAGCTCCTAACAAAATATATCTGCATACATCATTTTAGCTTTATTGGTCAATAGACATTTACAAAGTACATTGTTGGGCCGGCTATATGAATCATCGTTGTTCATCATATCACTCAATTTAAGCTCATCTTAGTCCGACAACATATCTAAAGCTTAAATAAATAAAAATTCTAGGAGTACAATTACATATAAATTGTACTACTCGTTCGAATACTTCGACTTCAGAAACTCTAACTCGAGCTGCAAAGCACAGTTTTTCTTCTTCTCATTCTCCAGTTCATTTCTCAGCTTATCAATCACCTCAATCAAATGATCTTTCCTACTCACTTCCACACTGTGGTGTTCCCCATAGAAAATACTTATCAAATTCATTACATTTTGTCTTTGATCATCCAAACTCTTCTTTAAAAACAATAAGCTAGCCAACATTACTTCCCTACTAACACTCCCACCTCCGATTTCAGTATGAATTTTTCTATCTCCACTACAAACTATAGCACCATCAACCTCAGACGATTGGCGTGAACCTCCTGGCGAACTTATAGTCGATGTATCTGAACCCAGTTCCTTTTCTTGAATGATGATTTCAGTTTCATCAACATCATCATTTTCTTGTTTTACGCTAATTTGTTGATCTTTTTCAACCGGGAAAACTGGAACAAGTTCAAATCCTTGTACATTGAAATTCCACCCACTGATCCTTCTTTGCTTAGAAATTTCTCCTTGTACTGGATCCTCCTCATTTTCATCATCAGATTTCTTTAAAGACAATTGTCTTTGAATCTTTGATTGTCTGAATCTCTGTTCCACACTCGGCAACCCCTGCAAACATAAGCGGATTTAGAATTTAAATTTAACAGAGTTCAAGGTTTCAAATTCTTTAAAAAATATGAGTTCAAAACTTAATATTTACAATAAAAGAAAAGTCGGTCCGGTGCACTAAACTCCCGATATGCGTGAGGTTCGGGAAGGGCCGGATCACAAAGGGTCTATTGTGCGCAGTCTTACCCTGCATTTCTGCAAGAGGCTGACCCGTGACCTCCTAATCGCATGACAACAACTTTACCAGTTATGCAAGGCTCCTTTAGAACTTAATATTTACAATAAATTCTCAAAATTAAAGATCATTTGATTCTCAAATTTTTGCGAGAGACTGTTTCCACGGCTCGAACCCGTGACCTACTGATCACATGACAGTAACTTTATCAGTTACGCGTTAGAACTTAATATTTACAATAAATTCTCAAAATTTAACTATATGTCCACCCTACCTGCAAGATGTGCTTAACCAAAAAATCAGGACCTTTATTACTGCACTTAAAGAAAGGATGTTTCAACAATTTCTCTGCTGATGGCCTTTTAGATGGATCTTGATCAAGACATAATCCTACCATATCCTTAAAAGATTTGGAGAATTTCTTGTAATTCTTGCTGTTTCTTGTTTTCTCATAATCAGAAAACCGAAATTTCTTTGTGATTTTCATGAACAAGGATTTTGAAGGAGGAAGATGAGACAGTGGAGGCCGTCCATGTGCTAATTCCAAAGCAGTAATACCAAAAGACCAAATATCAGCCTTGAAACTATACCCTGTATGTGAATGTATCACTTCAGGTGCCATCCAATAAGGTGTTCCAGCTACGTCAGTGAACATTAAACACGAAGAAGAGGACGAATACGACGATCCATAAGCTGAAATTGGTTCATAAATTGATGCAGAAACTCCAAAATCCGCAAGCTTTATAGTTCCGTCAGAATCAATCAGTAAGTTCCCTGATTTAATATCGCGGTGAAGATGGCCTTGATTATGAAGATATGCCAATGCATTGAGTGTTTCTTTTAGGACTATCGCGATACATGGCTCGGATAAACCATCAGGAAAAGCAGAGGAAATTATGGATTGCAAAGAACCAGCAGACATAAAAGGCATGATTACCCAAATATAATGATCAACAGTGAAAGAACAGTGTGCTTTAAGGATATTTGGATGAGAAAGAAGGGACATGGTTTTAGCTTCACGTCTAATGTTGTCAAGATCAGCTCTTGATTGATCAAGATCAATGGCTTTGATTGCTACAACAGAGGAGTTCATTGGTAGACAAATGGCCTTGTATACAATTGCACTAACACCTTTACCAATCTCATCAAGAATTGTATAGCATGTTGAGTCTAAAGGATACTGAATTTTTTTGTGCTCTTCTTGATCATGTTCTTCTTGATTATAAGCCATGAACCTTTTGGTTTTGAGAAATGGTTGTTTCTGTTTTTTTGTTTTAACTTGTTGGAAAGAAAGACATAAGTATGGCAAATTTATGAATGGAGTTACCTCAAGAAGATGAAAGAAAGTTTAAAAAGGAAAGGATACAGAGAAGATTGAAGTGGTTTTCCTGTGAAAGATTGAAAAAAGGAGGTTTATCCAGGGCGGTGACATATTTATTTCATTACTTTTATAGTTTTATAGTAAAGTGTGTGCATGTGAATTTTCAACTACCTTTTTCTCGAGTTAGCCAGATGAGGATCAGGGATAATTGGCTTCATTGTCCAGTTTTGAGGCATAGCATTACGTATTATCAATCCTATAGCTTCATTAGTCGTTACCATTCAAATTTTCTTTCTATGAACGCAAGTATTATCATACCTAAATTGCAATGGCCATTTGGTTAGAAGAGGGAATTGTCAGAATCCACAACTTGGTCTAGTAATTTCTAATTAATGGATTTGGACCAGGCCCATAAGGTTCTGGCACACGGGTCAAACATGTATGTGAATCCGAATCGTAATCACAACAGATGAGCTACATTTATCATCTGCCTTCAAATTAAAGTGAAAATAGCACGGGCTAATCCGTTTTCAGACCGATAATTGAAAAATAATCAGTGTTTGCAAAGTCATTGAAAAATGCCATTATTTTGCTGCAACAGAAAGTTCCAGCATAATATACTGGAGATTGGTGCATATGTATATGAACTTCCAGCATATTATACTGGAACTCCAGCACATGGAAAGTTCCAGCATAATATGCTGGAGATTGGAGCACATGTGTATGAAATTCCAGTATATTATGCTGGAATATTTTTCGAATTTTGAACAGTGTTTCGTTCAGATTTATCTTTGCATGAAAAGTGGTTAAATTTCGATTACTTTTGAAACTGTGGTTATTTTTTAATTATCACTTGTAAATCTGACTATTTTTGAATTTCACCCCAAATTAAGGGTTGGAGCAATTGACAATTGTCATATCTTCCTAGCAGTTTATCCTCAAACGAGAAAGCAATTGTTGTTATAACTTATAAGCCATAGAATTCACATACAATTTAGAGTTTGAATTTCACTTCATTATTTCCCTAAATTACATTAAAATCGCCTGGTGTTAAGCTTAACTTGTCCTAGAAGCCCCCCCCCCCCCCCCAAACCCTATTTAAAATACTAATTTTAAAGTACGCAAGTTGCACGTGTATATCATACTAATAAATATGAACTTTTTAGAAATCACATAAATAAATATTGTAAGAAATATTTTTTATGCTAATAAAATAAAATCTAAAGGAAAAAAGTCATTACTACAATATTGGCCTCATATGTGAATTTGATATGGTGAGATAAATACATTTTTTCCATTATATTAAATCTTTTTTAATCGTGTCAAATATTTACATCAAATCATTATGGTTAAGTGAAATATTAAGGTGAGAATATGTATTAAATAACTATGATTTAATGATAATAATATTCATGAAGATATTCCTGATGTATTGATTGATTTTAAAGTATTATACATAGGAAATTTTTAATTGTTCAAATAAGTAAATTCAAAGTCCTAAAAACAAGGAAGGATTATGGATTCATATTGGATACCTACAATTTATTTTTATTTTTTGTGTGGTCAATACAAGGATTCTTGTTAACGAAGATAGATAAAAATCTCCAAGTTAGGAAACATTATGTACATCAGAACCCTAAGATCAAGGAAGGGCTATGGATCCATAGCTACCATGTGTATCATTTAATACTCACATATAACGAGTCCCAAACCTAATTGTGGTTTTTTTTGGACTCTAGCAACCATAATAGGTAAAAAAAATAAAAATAAAGACTGAGCACTATTTTATATATAGCGCGATTATTCACCATGCTATAATTTAACGGCACGTTTGTCCGTTAAGGTATAGCGCGGTGAATAACCGTTGCTATATTTGAACTTAAAATGAACGGGAAGGTATAACGCGCATATATACCGCGCTATAGTATAGCGCGGTATATATGCGCGCTATACCTATATAAAAAAATATGCCCTTCGCCTTCCCCCCCCCCCCCCAATTTTAACGAAAAAAAGCTCGGTTGGAGCCCACTGGTCCCACAAAAAGTATAGATTATCGGTATTGTAATAAGCTAACATCGTATCTAAGGCGTTATCGTGTAGTGGGTTGCTCGTTTCGGCTCCAAATTATCAAATATTCAACTTTCAAAAAAAAATTAAAATCGAGGTATTCCGACTTATTTTTTGTTAAAACTCATGTATAAAAAATGCATATTAGTTATTTTTTACTGTGTTCTATGTTATTTTATGATTGTTTTGCGATTTAATTAATTTTTTTTATTTTTTATCCGGATTATATAATTAGTGTGCTAAAAATATTAGTAAAGTAGAGAAATTATTATTTTATAAATAATTAATATTTTTTGTTATTATAAAAAATGATAATTAGTTATTTTTTACTGTGGTATATGTATTTTCGTGATTGTTTTGTGATTAAATCAATTTGTTATTTTTTATCCAGATTAGATTAATTATGTGCTAAAAGATTAGTAAAATAGATAATTGTTATTTTAGGAATAATTAATCTTATTTAGATGTTATTGTTGTACATATATTAATATGTGACTTTAATGTTGTTTAGTTCCCTGTAGTGTTATGTTATGCCTGTAATTTTAATATAGTGCCCGTAATTGTAATGTAGTGCCCTTTAGTATAATAAAATGTAGTGCCCTTTTGCGTAGTATCTTTGTAGTTATTGAAATTAATCATTTAATTTTTTGTTAGCCCCAAAAATATCTGAAAAAGATGATAGTTCAAATACAAACTCTCTCGAATTCCAGTCAACAAACGTAAGAAAATAACATTAAAAAAAATATTTTTCAAACTAAGTATTTTTATATGAATGTTTAATAATTAAAGCATGTATAGTTATGAAAATTAATTATTTAATTCTATTATACTCAAAAATAAGTGAATAATAAACTAACATATAAAATAAGAAACTAACATATAAAATAAGAAACAAACATATAAAATAAGAAACTAACATATTAAATAATAAACAAACATATAAAATAGTAAACTAACATATAAAATAATAAAGTAACATATAAAATAATAAACTAACATATAAAATGATAAACCAACATATAAAATAATAAATTAACATATAAAATTATAATATAGAAAATGTATCAACCTAAGTAACAATATAGTAAAAATATCGAATAAATTTTAATATTACAGATATTGCAATAAATTTAAAGATGTCAAGCAATTAAAAAGAAAAATCTTTTAATTAATATTGTTCAATTTACAGTCATCGTCATGGAGGTTCCGCCTGTGCATCCCGAACCTGCATCACTAGAGCTACTGTTGCTACATGCCGACCATAGATCTTCATACATATGGGATGGGAAATGTTTTCCCAGACATTCCGCGCCAGACGTATAGACAATATGTGGGGTTCATTAGGGCCCACTATAGGTGTTTAACGGATGGGCCGGGTTGAGAAAAAGGTGACCGGCCGGTTCCCAATCCGGACCGATTACCGGTTTTTTCAAACCGGGCTTAACGGGTCCGGGTCCATCCGAGTAAAAAATGAACCGGAAGGTTTACGGGTCCAAGGAGCCGGGCCGGGCCGGGTTAGTGTTATTTTTTTTTATTTTATATTTTGTATATCTACCGTAATTTATATTAATATAAAGTAAACATATAAAACAAAAAAATAATCTTCTTATAAAAAGAGTGTTTGAATAAAAGGATGCAAATGCTTTAAAATCTTTATATTTGAAATTTTGAATATTTCATTAAGAATTTAAGATAATAGAATACAATGAAGATGGAAAAAAATTACACTTATAATTTGTAAGTGCTTTTTTTATTTCAAACTTACAAATTGAAGTTTACATTTAACAACAAGTAAATTAACGAAAAAAGAGTAAATTCAAAGGTTTTGCATTGCCTTAGTAAGTTCTTCATAATCAATATGAACTTCTTGGCCATCTTCTGGAGTGTTAAATTCAGATGAGTTACCATGTGTTAATATATCTCTAAGTTCCTCGTCTTCTGGTCTATCAACATTTTTATGTCCCTGATTTCTTCGTTCCGATCTAATCCAATCTCTGAAACATACTAAAACTTCCAAAGCATTGCTTCTCAATGAGTGACGGGTGTCTCCAAGTTGTTGTCTTGCTTGACTAAATGCACTCTCTGATGCAACAGTTGAAATTGGCACATTCAGCACGTCCCGAGCCATAGCGGAAAGAACAGAAAATTGCTTTTCATTCTCATGCCATCATCCCAACGGTGAAAATTCCTTTGTGCGAGGCTCTTTTTGCTTTTACAAGTAGAATTGAAGTTCATCAATGTTCCTGCTACTGGTTTGAGTGGTAGGAAATGTAGACCAAATATTAAAACCATCAAGGACTTCATCATCATCCATAGTAGTAGAAGTGGTACAATGCATAGTGGGATTAACATTGCCTACATTAAAAGCAGCATCATCAACTATATTTGCATAATAATTATATAATTATTGTAAATAATCATTTAGCTTGTTCATACAACAATATATATACGGGGTTTCAGATGGTCCAATCTCCATATAAGTATATAAAGCATTGATTAATTGGTGACAATCAAACATCTTAATAGAAGGATTTAAAACAACACAAATTAAGTAAATTGGAGGAATTGGAAAGAAATATATTTTTTGAATTTTGCTTGTATTTTTTCAACAGCATCCTTATATTTTTCTTTCTTCTTAAATTCAGAGAGTAGAAAAGAAATTTCAGCTATATGTACTAAAGCCATAGTAACAGTAGGGTAATATGCTCCAGAAAACTCAACAGTAGCTGTATAAAATTAATGTAAAAATTTAACAACATCATTAATGACCTCCCAAGTAGTAGTCGTTAACATATGATTTGGATCAGTACAATGCGCATTAGCAACTTCAGTTATTGGCAATCTATATTTGTAGCAACATTTTAAAAATAAGTATGTATAATTCCATCTAGTAATAATTTCGTCTGGCATGAATCTGGGGTTAAGGTTATGCTCCATACACTTATTCTTAAATTTCCTAATTCTAGATTGTCTATTATTTCCTTGAATAACACCAACTGCTCTTCTAACATGAGTAATCTCAGTTGAAAATAAATCAAGGTCACTTTTAACAAATAAATTATAAACATGACATGCACACCTAACATGAAAAATTTCGTCAAGTGGTGGTTGCAAATGCAGTCTTAATATTGAAATTGCGGCATTATTGATAGAAGCATTATCAAAAGACATACACAATACTTTTTTCTTAAAATTATTAAATTCAACAACTTCGCAAATAGTAGTACTTATAAACATAGCAGTATAACTCTGATATTCATCATATTTAAAAGCGATAATACGTTTTTGCATACAGTAATTATCATCTATCCAATGACATGTAATTGTCAAATAATCATTTTCATTAACAGCATGGCCAATATCAGAAGTTAGAGAAACTCTACAAGGAAGGTGGTCAAACAAATAACGTATGTATGTTTGATATTGTCCATGAAGTCTAAAGATATCAGATCTACAAGTACTTTTAGGGATACCTTTAAATAAAGAATTATAAATCTTTTGAATATGCATAATAAGATATGATGAAGAAGCAAAAGAATAAGGTAGATAACCCAAAGCAATCATTTTTGCTAACTCCTCAAGATCCTTCATTTTATCATATTTCATAAGTCCTCCAGTACTAGGGTTTAGAGTTTCTTGATTTTGATCTAAATCAGAGCCCCATTCTATAGGATGCTCAATTCTCATATGTCTACTAAGTGTCCCAGTCCCCCCCTAATTGTCCTCCAGTCTTATGTTTAAAATCATCTTTACAAAGTCTGCATCTAACTCTATCAGTATTCTCTATTTCGTCAAAAAATTTTCAAACCTTACTTCTTTTTCTCCGATTAGTAGTCGGGGCCACAGGTGATCTACTACTAGCACCACGACTACCACCCATGCTACCAACTCCAACACTACTAGGTGTAAGTGGTGTCTCATCTTCAATTTCTAATTCATTATCTTCTATACCGAAATCTTCCTGTAATTGTTCATAATTTATATTATTATCAGGTAATATTTCGGAAATATGTGTAATCATTTAAATTACTACCAGATGTTGAAGTAGTACCTCTTTTTCTATTTTCTCGATTACCCCGATTAGCAACCTTATTACAAACTCTTTTTGCAGCATTAAACTTATTGTGAAAATTTAACTACTAGCAAAAATTAAATATGCAAATAAAATAGTAAATAAGAGAATGAGTTGGAGGGAGTGCACCGAATTCGGCAATAAATTGAATACTTGATGATTTTGCAACTCCAATTTTACCACGAAGATACGTCAATTGTTCAAAGTTTGAAGTTCAATTGTTCAAACTTCAAATAATAAATAATACGATAAATTAAATTCCAAAAATAATGAGAGCCAAATAGTTGATTGCACTTTAGGTGAAGAATGAGAGAGTGATAATTGAGAATATGAGTTTGAGAAATGAGAGATGAGTGAAGAAATGAAGAAGAGGTGGGGTGTATTTATAGTTTTTCAAAGGGCTAAATTAGTAATTACTAAAAATATTTTTTTAAAAATAATTACCCAAAAAAGGGCTATTTTTGCAATCCGACCGTTGGGCAACGGCCAAATTGAAGCTGACTGTTGCCAACAGTCATTTCACTTTAAAAAAATTCAGATTTATAGCCGTTGAACCGGTCCGGGCCGATTAACCGGTTCAACAGTAATTTTCGTTCACCGGGTTTGACCGGTCCAGTTAACCGAATTTTATTTTATAAACGGAGAAACCCCCTAACCCAGCCCACCCGTCCCCCTAACTACTGGTCCGGGCCGGTCCGAATTTCAACCGGTTTGGGCCTGTGCAGAAGCGGGTCAACCCGGCCCGTTTGACAGGCTTAGGGCCCACCCACTCCATCCCCGTATAGTTAGACTCCTTAAGGATACGAGTTTTTACATGATCATAGAGATCGGCCGGTTGCAGTTCGACTAGGCGTTGATCACGGCTATGATAGAGGGGTGGCGACCGGAGAGACACATGTTTCATATAACCATCGGCGAGGTGACCATCACGCTTGAGGATGTGGAGGTTCTTTTCGGGCTGCTGGTTGATGGGTTGCCTGTAGCTTACCCACATGCTCTCAGAGACTATAGGGGATTGCATTACCTGCATATGTTGCAGCGGCTCATCGGATTCCAGCCAGCGGTGGATACGGCATTGAGTGGAGCCACTCATTTGCAGCTGACGCCCGTCCGGCAGCATCGGGAGGCAATGGATGCGGAGATTACAGATGATTCTCCGCCGGAAGTTATCGATCGGCACACAAGATTGGTGCTGCTGTTGATGTTTGGTGGTGTACTATTCCCGAACACTTCGGGAAACCTATTTAGCTTGAGATTTCTACATCATCTTGAGCAGCTAAATGATTTACCTGGTTACAGCTGGGGTGCAACTGTTCTAGGTTACCTATATAGGCAGATGTGTCGGGCGTCCATGGGCACCTAGAGAGACGTTGCCGAATTTTTACCGCTACTGCAGGTGAAAACATAGTCAATTCTTTTCATGATTATAACATACATATGGTGAGAATACCTTAAATTTTACGTCCACAATCTATATTAGGTTTGGGCCTGGGAGCGATTCCTGCAGTTCCAGCCACCTCTACCACCCATCGCTCCGGATGTACCACCTCTAGCATTTCTCCCTTTAGCTTGGAGGTGGGTTGATAGGCGAGGCTACGGACGCGAGGTCGAGGCTCGACATCATCTCCTCTATTACAAAGATTTGTTGGATTTGCTTGAAAGCGCGCATGTACATGTATTCTTAAGTTTACTTGGCCTGGATTTATATGTGTTGTGTTTACTCACGATTCTAGTGTTTTATTAATAGTTCTTATGGAGGACATATAGCGACGCGCTCATAGCTGGTTTGCCCGATTATTGCTCCTGCGGCCGAGCTATATGGAGCTCTTATGTCCCACTGATATGTATCGATATTGTCGAGCATCATGCCACCGAGCGAGTCCTTCGCCAGTTTGGTAGACCGCAACTTGTACCTATTCCACCCGCTTGGCTTAGGACACATTACCAGCGAGATGATCGTTCCAGGGTTGACCAGACAAACTTGAACTGGCTAGAGGCCCAGATTGAGGTTTGGGACCAGAGGTATGACCTGATTCCTCCACCCCCTGCACCTGAGCATACGGATGGCGAGCATGAGTATATGGGCTGGTATCACATCGTTACCCGACTTCATGTCGGGAATCTCGTTCATCGCGCTGGTGGTCGGTACATTCCATACGCTGGGAGGCAGGAGGCACTGGTATGTTATTTGTTATACTTACTTATAACGTTAAATTATCATTCCGTAATTAATATTTGACATGTTATACAGGCTATTGGATTATATCAGTTCTACCAGTTAGGACTGCAGATGCTACTGCATACCGGCGAGGGAGCGGCAGCTTTGCATGAGTATGGCTATCGGGTTACAGATCTGGCTGCCCAGACATTGAGGCGTGCCCGAGATGATGAGCGATTAGGAAACGAGGCTGCTTATGTGCAGCCAGAGGAGTACCATCACAGGCCACCAGTGGAGCCTGGACGTGGTAGACGTGGCAGGCGTGGCAAGAGAGAAAGGGGTATCCCACGAGGTCGTGGTGGTCGGCGAGGACGGTGTCCCTTGAAAGGGGGCATTGAGGCACCCGTAGAGGATATTAGAAATCATCAGCCGGTTGACCACCCTGAGCCACACGATCCTCCTCATGATATGCCGTCATTCAGCCTGCAGCTGTCGCTAGGGACTTCGCAGTTGACCCCGTCAGCTCCATTGTTGATCGCGGGCACGATCATTACGCAGCAGGAGTGGGATCAGTATTTTCCTGATCGACCAGGGCCATCAACGATTTCCGAGGATTGTCCAATACGAGAGGTGAATAATGGGCGATGACTGAGTTATGGCTCATCATCGGGGGCTGCTAAGGATGTTTCACATACTTCATCTACTCCAGTGCACCCCGATGTTCTGACAGTGCAGTGTGTCGCTACTCAGGCGCATGTTTGTTTGTATTAATATTATTTCTATTTGTTTTTATCTCATCGATTAGTCATCAATATATAAAGCATTTTTTTTATAAAGACATCATCATAGCCCTTCACGGAGGCCACTTTGTGCGATATTGATATGCCAGAGACGAATGATTTTATTCAGGAGCCCGCCGAGACCATGGTATGACCATTAAATATTTTTTAGCTAACACGTACGTTAGTAATTTATATTTCATGTATCAAAATATCTTATTATTCTGTAGGTTACTGCTGGACCGATGGCCGCTTCTACCGAGTCTGCCAGCCTTATCGACGATCATGCTGCAGTGCATCCTCTGATAAAGAGGCGACGTGATGAGGATGATCCTGATAGCATAACCGAGCGGGATGGGATGCGCCTCAGGTCAGCCAATGCTTTAAAGTATACAGGCTGTGGGACACATTTACATTTATTATTATCTGTATATATGGCATTAAATATATAATAGCAACATTATTTATGTTTTACATAATTTGCGCATGTGTTTTTATTTCTCGGGTTATTTATTAGTTTAATACTACAACACAAAAAAAATGACAACTTAACATAATTTGAATTCGGTACAATTAATTATAACATATGACACGTAAAACATAAAGATAAAATACTACACTCAACACATCCATGTGTTTATTTAGTAACTATCGCCTATTATTCTGTGCTTCAACCACTTAAATTTCTCTTCCAACCTATTTTTTTCTTCTTCTGCCTTTTTTAGTTTCTCCTTCACTGCCGCAAGTTGTTGTAGTTTAAAGATCTGGAGTTCGTATTCACCGGTCATATTCCAAATATAGTGCAAACATGATTTGTAGTATTTCATGTTAATGGGTTCATCATACCATTCTTGAAATCCACATTGATTTTCGTCCTACCAATGGGGATTATAACACAACACTATTAATTAACATGTTATATAAAAAATATTAACAAATATTTTTTCCAAAATAATAACTTACAAGTTGTTGACAGATCCAACGCCTGCGCCCCAGATTGCAATTTGACCAACATGGCCTCAAAATCGCACGTTTGCCACAATAACACCTTGTATGTCATTGCGTCCAGACATTTCGTAATGCAAGAAAAATAAAAAATTAATGAATTTTTTTTCTATTTGTTTTGTTAAGCGCAAATAATAACTAAAACGCACTAGGCTTTTATAGGCAGCTATTACACATAACGCATATTGGTGGCGCGCTATGTTTCGCGTGATAATAATTCTTTAGGGTACAAGACAGCTTTTCTAGAACAACAACCTTTTCAGGTCAACAAGACAATACACATAACGCATATTGGTGGCGCGCTATGATTCTTTAGGGTATAAGATAGCTTCTTAAACTGAATCAAGAGATCTGTATTCGAAGACCATTTGAAGAAACATTACAACATCCATTTCAAAAATGCCACTAACATTAATAAGTGGTTTAAGAAGAGGCAAAAGGTTGAAGGTTATTCATTAGATCCCCATGGAATACGTCTTAATACTATCGATCCCTACCTTAAAAAAAATATGCTAGGTTGCTATATTGATTTGGTTGATGACAAGTGATATGATGTTCTGCGTCCCTTGGAAAATAAACCTATCAATATACACACTGATCTCAAAGTTGTAGGGCACATTATTGAGGTGAAGCGCATTCTACAAATCCTGAAGGTATGCAAAAAATTACAATGGGTTCCCCTTTACTCAAAATGATGTGATTATGAAGTACTATATCGCTGGCATGGGCTTGTTGTGTCATAAGCATTGTCTGCAACCTTCCAAACAAGCACACATAAAGATGAACCAGAAGTGATTCAGCATTTGATCAAGGAGATTCTAGATATGGAAAAGGCACAAGATGTTCATCATGCAATGGATGATCTTAACCACCTGGGAGAAACGAAGGATCAGTACTGAGATTTATTAGAAAATAAAATATTGCATAGAGACAATGGTTATCCTATTTTCCTAACAGTTATTGAGTGGGAGGGACTACCTAAGTTTCTACCACAGACGTTGGACGTAGGAGTCCCATATTATTGTAGATATTAAGCAAATGGTCTTATTGACGATAGCAATAAAATACAAGAAATGTGTGTCAAGTAGGGCCTAGATTACAATGCCCTCGGTCCCGAACACTACTAAAAATTCGACAAAAACCGACCAAGGTCGACCGACCAACTTTGGTCGGTCAAAAAACCGACCAAAAAACCGACCAAAGTTGGTCGGTTTTTCAAAATATTTTTTTAATTTTTTTTTTACGAACCGACCAACTTTGGTCGGTTTTCTTTGGCGCAAAAATGCGAGAAACTATTTTTGAGTCCCGCGAAATTTATGTTTCAAGAAACCGACCAACTTTGGTCGGTTTTTCAATTAAAATAAATAAAAATTAATATTAAAAAAACCGACCAAAATTGGTCGGTTAATTCGGCGGGTCATTTAAAAAAACCGACCAACTTTGGTCGGTAATTTTACTTTTTAATAAAACCGACCAACTTTGGTCGGTTATTTTCGTGCGAAAATACAATTAAAGAGTATAAATCAAATAAAAGACAATCTTAAAATAAAATGTACCAATGGTCTAGTGGTAGAATAGTATCCTGCCACAGTACAGACCCCGGTTCGATTCCCAGATGGTGAATCTTTTTATTACATAATTAAAATACCGACCAACTTTGGTCGGAAAAAACTGACCAACTTTGGTCGATTTGTTTTGCAATATTTGGTTTTTGAATTTAATTGACCGACCAAAGTTGGTCTGTAATTTCTGACCAACTTTGGTCGGTATTCCTTTCCGACCACAAAAATACCGTCCACACGTAAATGGTCGCGTTTTGGTCGGTTTTTGGCTATTATCGACCAACGTTGGTCGGTTTTTTTGGTCGATTTTTACCGAATTTCTAGTAGTGGAAGGGTGCGTACACGATGTTGACGAAGAAGATGAAAACAGTGATAATGAAATAGTGCAAGACAGCGACGATAATGGCGAATGACAATTTTCTTTCTTTCTTGGGGTGTATGTTAAATTGTTATAATGAAATATTAATGCTAAATTAGAATAAGATTTAACCCCATTGGAAACATAATTTTATTTCATACATTTTACAAGCTGAACATTTACATACATTTATTACAACAAGTTACTACAACAAAATACTACGTGTATCCTTGGTAATTGCGCATATTGGATGAACTTCCACCGGGAGCTGAATTACCACCGCTACCCAAACCAGCCGAAGGATATTTATGATGGTCGTGTCCTGTTTGGGAACATATGCCACATTTACGCGCATAAACGGTATCACCAACATCCATTTGGTTCCGTATACGCATTCTTTTTTGCACTTGTCGTTGACGCACATAATCCTTGTTACATACCATTTTGAATGGTTCCAACGGCCAATAATGCTCAGCACCCACTGGCTGCAACTGTCCACTATAGGTGTTTAAGTAAGCATCAACACTATATTCTTTATCAACATACCATGTTGCTGCGAAACCTGTATGTTGAAAGCACTTCATGGCATGCGAACATGACATGTGATAGATGGACCTTTTTCCACAAGAGCATAACCTTCTGGCTTCATTGACAGTGTGTGTATTATTCCCTCGATTGTGAAGAATATCAGTGCGAACTTCAAAAATATTTCGCTCGTTACAAAACTGCAAAAATGAATACCATTGTGCTCGCTTCCTGTATTTCTCAAATCTTTTCATTGGTATTGGCGTAAATTCAACACCCATTTCCATCAATGACAATGCACCTCTATATCTTTCAACAAACCTCTCCGCCATCTGCTTGAATGATATCCACACCATGGTAGTGACATGCAATCCACGTGCAGACTTCAATAATCCGTTGAAAGACTCTGACACATTTGTAGTCAGAATTCCCCATCTTCTGCCACCATCCGCATGCAAAGTCCACTTGTCAAGCTCATGTCGCATCAACCAACTATAGGCTCCTTGGTCTTCCTGCCTGATCAATTCCATTCGCCTCCTGAATTTACACTCTTGGGATAAGCCCTCTGGAAGTTGGCCTTTAGGTGCCTCACGCAGTAATGGTGGTAGGCATACTGTTCTTGACATGCACGCAAATTCTGTACAGAACTTAAAATACCGCCATGCCGATCAGATATTAGACAAATACCTGAACGCTGTCTGACAACGTGCTCCTTTAAGTGGTTTATAAATAATATCCACGTCTCTTGGCTTTCATGGGAACAAATAGCAAATGCTAGGGGAAATATACTTCCATTAGCATCTACTGCAATGGCGATCAACAACTTAATATCATACTTTTCATAAACATGAGTGCCGTTGATGGATATTACCGGCCGACAATGCACAAAACCATCAATGGCTGGTATGTGTTCTGGTATTCCCGGACTCCGCTCAAGTTTCCATTCAACAACTGTCCCGGGGTTAAAGTGTTGCAATGCGTCCATGTACCTGGGTAGAGAGGCAAATGACTTATCCTAGTTACCATAAACAATGTCAAACGCACGTTTGCGCCCGAGAGATGCCTTTCTTTTGGTAATGGTACAACATCCATATACCTGGTGGACAAATGTTATACACTCTTTGATTTTGTACCTTATGGACGCTTCAATGTATGGAATCAAGAAAAGAGAAATCAAGTCAATATTCAATTTAAAATGATTCCCACTGAATGTGTCCATTTCACAATTGTGGGTGCCAATGTATTTACCCACAACCCACATATTTGTTTTCAGCTTCCTCGCACGCAGCATCCAATTACAACCTTGAAACCATCTACGACAAAGAACCTTGTATACTTTCGGAGATGACTCATGAACCATGATCTCACGACACTCTTTTATGCTGTACATTCATACCGCCCTGCTTAGGCGCGCTTTATCAGCAAAAAGCATGCCCTTTGACACCACCGCTGCTCTAGATTCATCCCACATTACTGTCCGAATTTCTTCAGGATCCCTTGTGAAGGCATCCACATCCGACATACTTGGCAAATAATCAAGGTAGGGAATCTCCCTTGAATGAAATGGCACATGTGACTCGTACACTATTGGTCTAACGGGAGGTGGAGCATGCTCCCTCATCAAATCATGTTCAGCATTCTCGTCCTCATCATCATTACCCTCATTAGGGAAGGGTGTGTCATCTCTAAACTCATCAACATTGTTGTCATAATTACTATTCTCTTCATGACTCTGCGCATCTGCCAGATCATGCTTAAATATGTCGTCTTCGGGCAATTGAGTAAGGACATGACCTTCAAGTTGCTTATTTTCACTACACAACCAATAAAATAATGAGTTTCTCAAATTCATCCAAACTTTACATATAAACTTTGTTACTTCACTTACAAATCATAATGTGTTGATATCCCATGATGCACATTATTCTGTTGATGATGACTCCCGGATGGACCACCATATTCCAACACACCAAAACTAGGCATATTTCAATTGGCCGTTGGTTTATAACTTGTAAAATTCATATCTGGCCGGCACGCCCTATGAAATATATGAGTGTTAATACAAATTCAATACATAAAAATAAATATCGTACATAACACAAAGGACAATTGAAGTTACCACTCGGCTTGTGGATTATGTAAACTAGGGGAAAAATTATTTCCTCGCTCCTCATTTGTCCGTGGAGATAAGTTTAGATCAGGTCAAACTCTTTCACCCGGAACCTTTTCGGCTAAAACTTCTCCAGCCTTGACGTACATTTTCAATATTTTTATTACAAGAAGTTCCCGGTGTTCATCCGAAGTCCTCAAAAAATCTTTCAGAGTTTCATCATCTTCGATGTTAAACTCAGCATAACAAGCAGCCCCTTGCGGAGTAATAGAATACGTATATCTTTTGGTTACTTTAATATTCACCGAACGTTTGCTCACACGTATTTTTTTACATAACAACGATACCAATTTATCGTACTCTATTGTAAGTGGCAACTTAACATGACAATATGAAGAAAAACTATAGCGTACTGAATTATTCTCCACCACAACCTCACCCCCTCACCCCCAATATAATGAAATCCTAATTTTTCGCTCTTCGGACATTATGACAAAATATAAAATAACTTAACGAATAAATATTTTGGAAGACTTGAAAAATCCTGAATGGATTTTTACAAAATTCTGAAACTCCTTAAATAAGAAAAAAACCAGTCCGAAGGTACAATTATTTGATGTATAGCGCCTTAAATATACGCGCTATACCCTTATGAATTATTGGTATGTCAGTTTTGAGCAGATAAATTATTGTTGGGCCCAACTTTTATCTATAGCGCAGTTATTCACTGCGCTGTACCTTAACGGACAAACGTGCCGTTAAGGTATAGTGCAGTGAATAACCGCGCTATATATAAAATGGTGCCCAGCCTTTTTTTTTTTTTTACCTATTATGATCGCTTGAGTCCAAAAAATCACAATTAGGTTTCGGAACACATAATTGTACAATATACTACTAAATATGATTTTGAAATATCTCAATTAAAGACTCTTCCCTCTTCGCTTATTACATATGAGAAATTTTGTGTGGTAACTAAAAAAATAATATTTAACTTTATGTGTGAAATACGCAATATTGTTAATTATTTTAAAACTAATATAAAAAATTGAAACAATTTATAAAATAATATTGAATTTGAGAATACGAAAAAATAGAGAAAAGAAAAACAAGATGTTATGTGAAGCAAGACACTAACGAAGTATTAAAGACTATATAAAATCAAGCATCAAAGTAATTAAAATTATAAGATGGCAAGTGGTAAAAAAAAGTCAAAAGCAAAAATAAAGAGAAAGAAGAAAGATACTTATGTGCTCTAATCAGTGTTTTAAAAGGCGTGCGCGTAATGCGAGGCGTTTGACATATGTCTCAGCGAGGCGTAAGCCCCGTGGATATTTAATTTTTAATATTTTATAAAATAATATAATTACAGTAAAAATTTATAAACTGGTAAAATTTCATAAAAAATGAATAAAACTATAAATATGTGAAATATATATATACTTCATCCCCACAAAAAACTAGTCATAACAATCTATTATACGTTACTTAGAAGCACGAGTAACTTGAAAAATAAGTCAAAACAATATATTACACGATACTTACAAGCACAAGTAACTTGAGTCGAAAAAAATAATGTTTTCTACATGGACGAACAAAAAGGATGACTAACCTACAATTTGAACTTTGAACTTGCTGCTATAAAGGAAAATGGGGTTCTCTTTGTATTTGTAAAAAAAAAATTGAATATTTGTTGCTTTTGGGAGATATTAGCAGACTAACGGACAAGATAAAGAATTGGAAAATGCCATAAATTAGGGCTTCAATCAATAAAAAAGGTCCTGACTTTTAAATTTAATACATTTCAGTTCCTTTTTAAACTTTTGAGTAATTACAAGCTGACTTTTGGGAATTTGGATATTATATGAAGGACTTATTCATCAAATTTTATTTTAATTTGAAAAAGTCTCTGGGGCTTAAGCCTCACTACAAAAACGTGCCTCAAACGCTTGGGCGTACGCCCCGAACGTCCGGGCATACACTCTGAATTGCTGGATATATGCCTCTTGAGACTTTCGCCCCACACCATCACCTCGGGACATTTTTGGTACGCCTCGCCCCATAGCTCTCCCCGAAAACACCTTTTAAGACACTGGCCGTAATGGAGATGAATGTATGAGAAAAGTAATTAGTTTCCAGACCTCTCGTCTACAAGAGAAGAATTGGAATTGGATATCCAAAAAAGCTGTCTTTTGGGTAGTGTTATTGCGCGGGTGGAATTAATAATCCAACATATTAAGAATTTCTAATAAGAAAATATGTAATAATTAATATTTTAGTTAATTTTAAAGTCCAAAATATTAGAAAATAACTTAAATTACTATTTCATCCAGTGTAAAAATATGATTTTAAGGGTAAATTATTATTTCATCGCTAAGGGCATTCGTGCTTTTAATATAGTATAGATAGATAGATTAATCAAACACAATCTATTTATAAAAAACTAACAATAATACTTCTCAAATACATTGATCAAACACAAACAACTTCGTTTCAAAATAATTATCTAAAAATCTATTTAATTTGATAAAAATACTTTTCAAAATAAGCAGTTTTTGAATCTTGGACAAAGTGAATGTAACGATTCGACCGATCGTTTTGAGCACTTGCATTCTGTTCAACTATTTGAAGTCTTGAGCAGCATCGTATGATGTATTATGACTTGTGTGAATCGTCGGTGTTGGTTTTTAGGATTATTCAGAATCGATATGGAAGGATAAATTTCATTGTTGAAGCTTTAAGTTGAAGAGTTGACCAAGTTTGATTTTTGTGAATTTGACCTCGGGTGGGAGTTTTGATGGTTTTGTTAGGTCCGGATAGTGATTTTGTACACGGACATATGCTCAGATTTGCATTTGGATATTTCTAGAAGGATTCGGCACTAATGGGCGAAAGTTGGGAATTTGAAGGTTTGGAAAGTTCATAAGTTTGACCGAGAGTTGACTTTGAGGAGATCGGGTTCGGATTGTGGTTCCGAAAATTGTAATAGTTTTGTTATGTCATTTGGGGCTTGTGTGCAAAATTTGAGTTCATTTCGGATTGATTTGATATGTTTCGGCGCGAGTTTTGGAAGTAGAAAGTTCAAGTTCATTCAAGTTCGAATTGAGGTGCGATTCGTCGTTTCGATGTTGTTATGCTTAATTTGAGGCCTCGAGTGGGTCCGCGTTATGTTATAGGACTAGTTGGTATATTCAGGCGTGGTCCCGAGTGGCTCGGAAGAGTTTCGGATGAGGTTTTGATCGTTTAGATCATTTTTGGCTAAAGCTGCTGGTGACATAATCTGGTGTGATCGCATCTACAGCTGGTTTGCGCAGGTGCGATGGTCGCAGAAGCAACAAAGGAGTCATAAAAGCGAGTTGAGAGCTGGGTGAGATAGATCGCAGATGCGGAGCTTGAGGTGCATCTGCGGTCGCGTAGAAGCGATGTCCATGGGCGAAAAAGCGAGATTGAGCGCATAAGCGGGATTCTGCACCGCACCTGAGTGTGTGCAGAAGCAGGAAAAGTCTCGCAGGTGCGGAAGGCTGGTCTTCAAAGAGGCTTCGCAGAAGCAAAATTTGTTCCGCAGAAGCGAAGGTCGCAGATGCGACAAAGTGAATGCATATGCGGAATTTGCTGGGCAGAAACAATAAAATCGAGGTTTTTGGTTCTTATTTGAGATTTGGGGCTCGGATTGAGGCGAGTTTTGAAGTAATTTTTATCACGGGGATTGGGGTAAGTGTTCTACACTCGGTTTTGATTATATTTCGCGAATCTATCTTCATTGTAACGATCCAACCGATTATTTTACCTTCTAGAACCTTGTTTCCCTAAGTAAGACTCTCCGTATGTGCTTTTACTGTTTTATGACTTGCGGGAATGATTAGTTCGAGATTTGGAAGGGTTCGGATTGAAATCGGAACACTTGGTTCCTTAGTTTGGCTTTAAAAGGGTTAGTTTGACTTCGATCAAAGTTTTGAGTAAACGACCCCAGAATCAGGATTTGACGGTTCCAATAGGTTCGTATGATGATTTTGGACTTGGGCGTATGTTCGAATCGGGTTTTGGACGATCCGAGAGCGTTTCAGCGCTTAATAGTGAAAGTTGGCTATTTGAAGGTTTAAAGTTCTTCAAATTTGGTTTGGAGTAGGTTTTGGAGTAATCGAGGTCCGTTTGAAATTTTGAGCCTGGGAATAGTTCTGTATGGTGATTTAAGACTTGCACACAAAATTTGGTGTCATTCCGAGTAATCTAAGTATGATTCGGCGCGTTCGGAGCAATTTGGGAACTTGAAGTTCATATTTTGATTCAATTCGGTTTTGGGGTACGATTCTTAGTTTCGTTGTTGATTTATGCGTTTCGAGAGTTCGAGCAGGTCCGTATTATATTTATAAACTTGTTGGTGCATTTGGACGGGGTCCCAAGTGGCTCGGGTGAGTTTCAGACTGCCCAGAGCAATGTTGGAAAAACCAGATTTTCCAGTTCTGGTTTCCTTCTTCGCGAACGCTGAAGGACTCTCGTGTTCGCGATGAAGGATTTGGGGAGCTGGGCAGTTACCCTTCACGTTCGCGAAGCTTGGGAATCCTAGGCCTACGCGTTCGCGAAGGCCTTCTCGCGTTCGCATAGAAGGACGGATTCTTGGAGGGGTCATCATATTTTACCCTTCGCATTCGCGAAGGAGCTCACGCGTTCGTGAAGGGTAGGCCAAGTAAGCCTTCGCGTTCGCGAGACCCCTGTCACGTTCGCGAAGGGCATTTTAAGGGCCTAGGGAATTTTGCCTTCACGAACGCGAGGTGCTTACCGCGTTCGTGAAGAAGGATTTTACTGTGTCGGACAGAATATTTTAAAAACGGGGCTCAATCATTTTTGAGCTCATTTTCTTCATCCTTGGGCGATTTTTGAGATTCTTGAGCGGGGTATTCACCTAGCAATTTGGAGGTAAGTAAATTCTACCTATTGTAAGTTAAATATATAGTTTATGGGTAGATTTTAACATGTAATTATGGAAAGTCATGGGTTAGATGAAAAACCTAGGTTTTGAAAAAAGAAGAAGAGATTTTAACCACGGAAATGGTTATGGAATGGGATGAAAATTGTATATTTGAGTTCTTAAGGTTATGGGTGATGATTTCCTCCAAAAAGTTTTGGAATCCGGGCACGTGGGCCCGGAGTTAATTTTAGGAATTCTATCAATTTGGGTTAGATAATTAATCTAATAATTTAATTTCAAATTATTGAGCATGTATTAATTAAATTATATAATATTTGACTAGTTTCGAATTATTTGGCACCAAATTGAGGCTTTAGCGCGAAAAAGTGACCGGAAAGTGAGCTTTGAGACGAGGTAAGTCTCTTGTCTAACCTTGTAAGAGGAAATTTACCCCATAAGTATTGTAAATAAATAATTATTTCTAATTGTGGGGGCTACGTACATACGAGGTGACGAGAGTCCGTGCGTAGCTACTAGTTATGCTTATGTCCGGGTAGTTTTAGGACCCAATGCATGAACTATTTGGAATTTTTGCACCATACTTGTTAAAATTAGAATGCCTAAATTATATTAGAACTTGTTAGAGAAATTGTGAAAGGTAGTTAATAAAATTTATATTACTTTGTATATAAATCCTTAATCACGTTAAGTCAAATGCTTATAAAATATACTTCTCTTCTTGTGGAGTGGGACGAACGCCTCGGCAGTAGATAAATACATCTATAGATCGTGCCGCACGTCCCTCGGCAGTGTACACGTTACTCTGGATCGGGCCGTACGACCTCGGCATAAATCGTGCTTAATAATAATATTTGGTGTCTTGATATTTTGTTGTAGCTGGTAAGATTACAACCTTTAAAAGGAATGACTTATTTGGAAATTATATAATTGTGAAAGAATTATTTGCTCCTGCTTGTTGAGAAGATTTAAATTTATTTATACATCCAGTATTTATTTAAGATTTTATTTGAATAATTATTGACCCGTAGTGAGTGTCGAAGTCGACCTCTCGTCACTACTTCTTCGAGATTAGACTTGATACTTACTGGGTACACGTTGTTTACGTACTCATATTATACTTGCTGTACTTTTTGTGCAGGATTTGAGACAGGTACATCAGGTGGGCCTACCGGTGCGCATCCCCGATATCCCGAGGCCTAGTGGTGAGCTGATTTTTCTGAGCCGTTCCGCAGTACCTAGTGTCTCTCTTTGTGTTCATATTCTGTCTATTTTATGTTCAGACAGTATTTAGAATTTTGTATAATCTACTAGATGTTCATACACTTGTGACACTAGGTCTTGGCACACATACTAGTAAAATTGTGGTATTGAATCATTACTTTGGTTTTATTTATTTAAACCTTTTATTTTCTTGAATCTTGCAAATAAGAAAAGTTTAATTGCTCGGAAACATATTAAAAGAGGAATAATATGTCTAATTCACTAGTTTGGCTTGATTCAAAAGAGAAAATTGGGGGGGGGGGGGGGGTCTAAAATTTCATAAAGTGAACTTTTGAGTTTTGAACATCACTTCGGAGTCGGATTTGAGTGAAACTAGTATGGTTGGACTCGTAATTGAATGTGTTATCAGATTTTATGAGTTTTGTCGGGTTCTGAGGTGCGAGCTCGGGTTTGACTTTTTGATTGACTTTGGGCTTTTGATTAAAGATTCGACCTTTATCATTTGAAAATGTTTCCTTGGGCTTCATTTGATGCATTTGAGTTGCTTTTGGCTATTTTCGAGTCGTCCGGAGATCAGTACGCGCAAGATGGTATTTTTGGAGCATTGTTTGGCTTGCTCGGTATTAGATTTGGCTTATTCGAGGTAAGTAACATTTCTAAACTTGGTGCTGACGGTATGAAACCCCGAATTAGGTGTTACGTGATTGATGTCGAGGTGACGCACATGCTAGGTGACGGGTGTGTGGGTGTGTACCGTGTGAATTATGGTTTAGTCGATTCCATGGAACTATGTAACTATCTTATCTGAGTATTTTTACTGAACTCTATGTGTCAGAGCACTCGAGCTGTAATTTATGCTAGAAATTATGTCTAGGCTATATGCTTATCCTGTTGGGGCCCACTGAGTTTATTTCTGTTGTTGATTTATTTGTTTACATTGCAATTACGTACTTAGTCATACGCATTCCTTTGCATATCATATCTCAGTCTTTGTTACCATTTATTGATACATCACATCATCATTTTGGGCTGATTTTTCATGACATTGTAAGCCCAGGAGACTGGAGAGATTGATGACTGAGTGATGTCGAGGGCCTGATTGTGAGGATATTGATACTATAGCACGTGAGTTGTCCATGCGGATCCAGATATTGATACTATAGCACGTTAGTTATCCGTGCAACACGTTATATGTGCAGATCTAGATATTGATAATTTAGCATGTGAGTTGTCCGTGCTGATCCAGATATTGATACTATAGCACGTGAGTTGTCCGTACAACACGTGAGTTGATACTATGGCACGTGAGTTGCCAGTGCAGTACGTGAGTTGTCCGTGCGGATCAGGCTTTATTGATTCATGCCAGGATTTGGCTTATTATAGCGCTTGGGCTGGATCCGCCCCTCCAGAGTCTGCACACCCACAATGAACGCAGATTCTGATTCATGATGGGATAGGGCTGCACGCCGCAGTAGGTACCATACAGTGCTGAGTGATCAAGTGTGTCGAGTGATTGAGAGTGATGAGTGGGAGTGTGAGACAGTGAGATTGAGTACTCTGAGAGTGTAGGTACATGAGTTCATCACTGTGGTGCATTGCATTGACATGTATACTTGGCACACATGCATAGAGATGCAATCCCTCATATTACACGATTTTGTAACATTTATGACATTCACATGTACATTGACATGTAGGCATAGAGATGTACTTTCCTCATGCCATCTGATAATGAGACTTCTTAACTGTTGTTGAAAGTTTTTAGGAAAAATCACAATCTTCTAACTTACTCATATTTTTTAGTGTTTTTCGGTGAAAGATTTGAGATTTACTGTATACTTGAAATGCATGCCTATTTTTCGTAACTGTGAACGAGCTAAGCTATTTCTTGTACCATCTTTATTATATTGTTATGAATTATTGCTGGTTATTGGAGGTGGACTTTGATCGTTGTCCCAGCTCGTCACTACTTTCAATCTAATGTTAGGTTTATTACTTATTGAGTATATGTGGTCGATTGTACTCATACTACACTTCTGCACCTTGCGTGCAGATGTTGGATGGTGAGGTTGCTTCGTACGACGAGAGCTGGATCTCAAGATGTACCTGCGTTTCAATTATAACTATCACTTATCCTTGGTAGTATTAGATTTGGATTCTGTTCATTTACATTTCAAACAGATGTTGTAATTGTTTCAATTCAGTTTTGTTAAAATCTTAGTCTTAGTTGCTCATGACTTGTACTACCAGTCCTTGAGAATTCTTTGTATAAAAATTCAGTTATATTTTTATTATTTCTCTCAATAAATCTCATTTGAATTTGATTATTGCTAAGTGGCTTACCTAGCGGGTTGTGTTAGGTGCCATCACGACTAGTTGGATTTTGGGTCGTGATAGTGCACCAGTAGCCACTTTTAAGCCTGCTATTTAAAATATATTCAGAATTTGCAATAGATTCAAAGATTAGCTAATCCACTCAAACTTCATAACTAAATTTCCTGATTTTTGTATCCTGAATTTTTGAGTTACAAATTTAAATTCAGGACTTACTGTCCTAAATTTTTGGATTGTTAATTTATAATTCAGGACTAAGTGTCTTGAATTTCTAAACAGCTAATTTGAAATTCAGGACTAATAGCATGTTTGGCCAAGCTTCTAAAATCAGCTTATTTTGAGAAGTACTTTTCTCAAAAGCGCTTTTCAAAGAAAGTACTTTTTGTGATAAGCAGTTTGTGTTTCACTAATTAATTTAAAAAATACTTCTGAGTTGAAAGTAGTATTTGACCAAGCTTTTAAAAAGTGTTTCAAAGTGTATTTTTCTCAAAAGCACTTTTGAAGAGAAGCTACTTTTTTCTGCTTCTCAAAAACTGCTCATGCTTCTCCTTAAAATCACTTTTTTTCCTTTCAAAAACTTGGCCAAACACTTTAAATTCTAGGAAAAAAATACTTGACCAAAAAAAGCACTTTTGTCTCAAAAGAAACTTGGCCAAACAGGCTATAAGTGTCTTGAATTTTTGAACAGCTAATTTAAAATTCAGAACAATAGATTCGAATTTTTGGATACAATTTTCGAACTTTAGGATATGATGACCTGAGTTTGAACCTTGAAGTTTAAACTTCAGGACGCCATGTCCTAAAGTTTGAACGAATTGGCTAATATTTAAAAATATATTGTAAACGATGAATATATTTAAACAGTATACTTAAAAGTGGCAATCTGGAGTCATTTCCACTAGACTCTTCGCCAAATTGGCTCCACGTAAAAAAGATTAATAATATCATGAGTTTATAAAAGTTAAAGTCAAAATTGAGTAAATAACAATCTACTGTGCATTTATAGATCGAACCACAAACATAAACATATGCTCTTCTCTTTTTAGGTTTGATGATAGGGTCTTAGGAGAGGGGAGAGGGTAGGAAAGCAGTGTATATTGAGGATGTCTTTCTTCTCCATCTTTTTTGTCACTCATAAACATAGTAATTATTCATTAGCACCAAAGCAAATATTGAAAACACATTCACTGCAATTTCGGCTTTGTAAATAGAGGGCTCCAATTGGCCACCAGTCCCTCACTAAATCTAAGCTAAACATGGTACAATCTTTTGTATTGTTCGTGTAGTTCTGAAACAATGTCCTTTTCTCCATACTAATAAAATGGAAACAAAATATTTGCTGAATTCACTCTATCAGTTAGTCTATAGTTTCTTTGGAATTGTAAATCTAAGGGCGACTTGACCAACTACTACTCTTATTACTCATCATTACATGCACTCAGTTCCAAGTAGCTAAGAACAAATTAAATATAAATCATACAAAAGAATATTGACAACTCGTTTTCAAATATTGACTCCTCTTTCTATATCTGCATATTTTTTAATTTGTTTTTGCAATCGTAGTTTCTTTTCAAATATGTTCCATGTGCTTGGACCCATGGCCATACTACAAACTTAGTAACGTTTATCTCAATATATTTGAAAATTTGAGTTTGCAGAGCCTGTTTTTTAAAATTTTCAAAACAAGTAATACTATTTATTTACGCATAGAATTTAATTAGATGTATCAGCAAAACACTAAAATATCTTCAAATTATATGTATGTACATACATCTATCATTACGCTCCTCAAAGCTAATTTACGCTTTATGTTGGCATCACTTTCTCTTTTTTAACAGCGAATCCAATAATAGTAGCTTAATTTTGTATAGTCCAACTTACACAATAATAAACATGAAATGTATATGTTTTCCCATTGCCGCCACAAAAGAAAGCAAAAAGAAAATATAAACTTTGGGAGGTAAATTTTTTTATAAGTTAACATAAACTATAGGGTTCTGTGTGAGTAATAGATTACTAGTTCGAGTCATAGAAGTAACTACTAATGTTTGTATTTGGGTAGGCTGTCTACATTACACCCTTTGAGGTGCGATCCTTCTTCGAACCCTCCGTGAATACGGGATACTTTATGGAGGAGTTTTTTTTTGTAAAATAATGCATGAAATGTGGCATAAAGTTCAAATTTTGTACTATATAGAGAAGAGAGAAAAATGACTTTGGAAAAGCCTATTAGCTTCCTCATTATAAAGGAAGTTATGGACCAAAGATAGAGTTTTTCTCCTAAATGCTCTCCAATAAAATCTTCTACTTCTGGCTTAGTATTTTATGGCCTCTTTTGTGCTGCCTACTGTACTACCCCCCCCCCGGGGGGGCCGGTACTCAACACCTTCCCACCACACTCCCTCACTGCCATTTTCTCATTCAAACACACACACAGAGTATCCCAAATCTAAGCTCTATATCATCATCACTAGTCCCTTGCTAGTAACAGATCTCCCATTTAACCCTCACCAAAAAAAAAAAAACATTCACTCAACCAAAACAGAAAAAAGAAATCAGAGGCAAAAAGATGTTTGGACATAGTTATTAAACTAAATTTCCTATAGTTTTCCTCTTGATCTTGCTAGGTTTGACTGAAGAAAATGGCAGGATACAAACACAAAAGTTTCATGGCAAGACACATCATGAAGTCGAATAATAACAACAACGACGATAACAACAATAATGTTAAAGACTCATCATGGGATTATTATGGAAATGAAAATCATTTGTCTTGGCCTCCAAGATGTTACACATGTAGCTTTTGTAAAAGGGAATTCAGATGTGCCCAAGCTCTTGGTGGTCACATGAATGTTCATAGAAGAGATAGAGCCAGGTTATTGAGACACCACTCTCCACCTACACATCATTCTCGTCTAAACCTTAATCTTGATCCAAACCCTAACCCTAGTTTTTCATCATCCCAACCACCCTCTCCTTTTACTTCTAGATTACCTTTTCCCTCTTATAATGCTGCTGGTGGTTCTGAAATGAGGAGATGGGGAAAAGGTGTTGTTCCAAACAATCACTTGAAAACTACCAAAGTACTTTTTGGAGTTGAGAAACTTGGCCCTTTCATGCAAGAAAAAGATTTTCTGAGATTGGACTTGGAAATTGGCAGCTTAGTCACTGAATCAAAGCAAGATTTGGATCTGGAACTTCGATTGGGATACAGTTAATTAGTTAGATCAACTTTCTACAGCTTTATTGAGGTTTGTAAATTGAGTTGATATAGCTATGGCCTATGGGCAGTAATATAGCTAATTAAACTTCTTCACTTTAATCGCCAGCTGTTTCTAGTTTTAATACCGTGTCACTTAAATAGAAACCAGAATCTAAATTACTTTTAATTGTTTCCCATTCTTTCTTCCTATCTTCTTTCATTTTTAGTTGCTCAATAGCGTCAGCTAATAATTGTTTTTCAATTATGTTAAAATCATGATGGACTACACTGCCAATTAAATTTGGTTATTAAATGATTTTTCACTGTAAAATTAAACTGAATTAGCTAATTGATTAAATATACGATAGTTTAGAATATGGTATGTAAAAACAGATAAGACTCTGCTGCTCTCATCTGAGAAAAACTCAAGTTTAAGATACAAATTGACTTCTTACATCATCTGATAAGGATGCATTTTTTTCGCTTATAGACCCTTCTATCGTTATATAAACAACATTGTTTTTTGATCCATCTATGTTTATGCAGTGTTTTGACATAAAATTTAGACCAATATTCGACAAAAATAAGGACTAGCTTGCTAGATGTTGTAGATTCAACAAGTGGGTGATCAGCTGTTTTGTGCCAATGTTTTAAATACAATATTGTTGGAAAAATAAGAAATAATTTTCATTTTCATGACGACCTTGCAAGCATTTACAAGTGCATGGGCTGCACATGGGGAAATGGTTCATTTATCAGGAAAGTGAAACCACATGAAGTACCATTATTTTTGTTTGAATCACCAGAAAAAGTTGTTCACTTTGTTGGAAACAAAGATTCACTACTGTTGATTAAAAGAAAAACTGATTTCTCCACATTATTGTGAGAGTCTCTCTTTTCATTCATCTTTCTGGATTCTTTTTTTTTTTTTTTTCCTTTTGTGTCTTTTACAAGTAGTACCATTAAATGATTGTTACAAGTATTGTTCTGCTTGTACTTTTAGGGGTCGTTTGGTACGATAGATAAGCAAAAATAATCTTGGGATAAAAGTTTAGTGTCGTCTTTTCCCTTGTTTGATTACTACTCCCAGGATAAGTTGTCCAAGGATTAAAAAGAGTACCGGGATAACTTATATATGCTAGAGGTGAAATAATAATCTCAGGATAAAGCAGTAAAATTGATAATCTCATTAATACAATATACCAAACAGTCAATAACAAATAATATCAGGATAACTAATCTCATCATAACTTATCTTCAAGCCAAACGACCCTTGGGGATGATAAGCATGGTTTTGGGAAGTTCCAGCAACAATTTGATCTTGAGGGAAAGAATTTATTGTACCTTTAACCATGAAAATTGAAATTCTGTTTTCATAGATCAAACTATATATATATATATATATATATATATATATATATATATATATATATATATATATATATATATATATATATATATATATATATATATATATATATATACATGCATACATATACCTGCCTAGAGTATCGATCGGCCTTTTTAATAACATGCACTAATATTTACTGGCAACTTGAGAAACAAATAGGTGACAAGAAGTTTATTGTACTTGAAAATTAGATGCCAATGTATATCATATGGGCTGAATTAAGTTGTTGACTAAGGTTGCGAAATATAAAGAGAGTATACATAAACCAAGAAACCAAGAAGCTTTTCCTATAGGGTGTTATTCCTTACTGACACAGTGAGCTAGCAGCTGGCAAGTATTACAATTGTTCATAAAGTATGAACCAATTGATACCTTTTATGTGTTTCTGCCTTTTACAAAAATTCATGTAGCGCACATGAGGACCAAACAATAATAATGGTATTGTACTTTGCTATTCCCTTAAAGTTGTTGGAGTTTAAATTGAGGAATCACAAATTCACAATTCCATCTGTTCAGGTATAAGGCAAGCAGCTACCCACATGCAATATAATTGAAGTCCTTTGTCAGATTATCCTAATATTTTCACACACACATATAATGGGTGTATCTTCATAACTATTGTTATCAATACCATATTAAATCTAAAGCAACTACTAAAAATATATTCTTTCTTTCAAGATAATTCACGGCATGTTAACTCCTATTAAAGTTCTTCATTTTGCCTCAAATTAAACCACATGTTTACTGCTTAATTGTGCCAGTCTCCTTCAATTCCTTTAAATGTTATCCTTACGAACATATTATGAAGGCAGAATATTAAATGCGTGAACTATAGCACTGCACGGGTCGATATAAGTATAATTTAAGGAAAATGGTTAAATATGCCCTTATACTATTGAAAAATGTCTAATATTATCTTCCGTTATACTATTAATCCAAATATAGCCCTAACATCATACTATCGATCCAAATATACCCCTGACGTCATAAAAGTGGTATAAACCTACCATTCCTCCGTTAACTGCCTCCCTATGACCGCATTCATCGCCACCTCACCATTCTATGTTAAAGTTTTACAACATCAGTTCTATTTAGTGTTGACCAAGTCTGTAGTATAACTAGTTTTTAGCTTTAAGTTGTTATTTTGTTATTGTTAGTTGCATATATATTTTTCCTTGTTTTTATAGTTGCAGATATCTTTTCCTAAAGTTTAGGAGAGTTTGTTTAGTGGGATAACATGTTCAAGCTAATTTGTAAGCTTATATAAGGCCATCAGTGAATTGAATAAACCATCCAACTATTTTCTTCCACAAAAAATTCAATTCTACTTCCAGTTATTCTTTCTAATATTGTGTTTGCAATTCTATTTTGATTCTTCATTTGGTATCAAGAGCCAGCACAATAACTGATCTTCAAGTAGTTGGCGGAATCAAAAAACTCAATAATCAGAATTAAAATACATGGGAAACATGTATGATGTCTTATATGCAGGGCCAAGATCTTTGGAAAGTGGTCAACGGAAGTAAAGTTACACAACCAGAGGCGGAGGATGGGAATGGAACCTTGCGGAAGTGGAGGATCAAAGCAGGCAAATAAATGTTTGCTCTCAAAACAACAATCGAAGAAGATGTGTTGGAGCATGTCTGTGATGTTAAAACGCCAAAAGAAGCATGGGACACACTTGCTGCACTTTTCTCAAAGAAGAATGACGCAAGGCTGCAACTTTTAGAGAATAAGCTTTTATCAACAGCTCAACGTGATATGACGATTGCCCAGTACTTCCATAAAGTAAAGTCGATATGCCGTAAAATTTCAGATTTAGATTCAACGGCTCCAATTAGAGAAACCAGGATAAAAAGAATAATTATCCATGGGTTGGGGCATGAATATAGAGGTTTTGTTGCTGCAGTACAAGGATGGCCAAATCAACCATCACTTGTGGAGTTCGAAAATTTGCTCGTTGGTCAAGAAGCCATGTCAAAGTAAATGGTAGGAGCTTCGGTGAAGAGTGAAAAAGAAGCTCTCTACACCAACAAAACCAAGAACTTCAAGCAACATACTACTGGTAGTTCTAAAAAGAGCAATTTTCATGGAGATGGAAATTCACGCTCAAGGGGAGCTTTGAAAAATCACGGGAACAATAAAATATTTGAAGGGAAGTATCACAATTGTGGAAAGAAGGGCCATATGGAAAAAGACTGCTGGTCCAAGAAGAAGTCTGTGGAGATTAATGCTGCTACGTCAAATTCAAATGAGAAAAGCAAAGATGATTGGGATGCTGAAGCATTTTTTGCTACAAAAGAGGAAGATTTAGCACTCACAACAACAATATCTGAATCAATTGATTATGAGAATGACTGGATCGTTGATTCAGGTTGTGCAAATCATATGACAGGTGATAAGCAAAAGTTGCAGAACTTGACAGCATATAATGGAAGTCGTGTTGTGGTGACGGCCAACAATTCAAGGTTACCGATTGCTCACATTGGTAAGACGATAGTTTCTCCTCAACAAAGTTCCAGCCAGATCTCACTTGATCATGTTTATCATGTTCCAAGTATGAAGAAAAACTTACTTTCAGTATCACAATTAACATCATCTGGCAACTATGTTCTGTTCAGTCCTCATGATGTGATGGTATATCGTGATCTCAAGAACTTAGAAAATCCAATTATGAAGGGGCGTAAATCAGACTCAGTTTATGTAATGTATGCAGAGGCAGCATATGTAGAAAAGACTAAAAAGAAGGAGACTGCAGATTTGTGGCACATGCGATTGGGTCACGTGAGTTATTCCAAGCTAAGTGTGATGATGAAAAAATCAATGATTAGGGGTCTTCCTCAACTTGAAGTAAGAACATACACCGTTTGTGCGGGCTGCCAATACGGTAAAGTGCATCAGTTGCCCTTTGAAGAGTCCAAATTTAAAGCTGAGGAACCGCTAGCATTAATTCATTATGATGTATTCGGACCTGTCAAGCAAGTGTCCGTTGGTGGGATGAAATATATAGTGACCTTCATTGATAATTTTTCCAGGTATGTGTGGATTTATTTCTTAAAGGAAAAATATGATTCATTTTTAAAGTTCAAAGAGTTGAAAAGAGATGTTGAAGAAGAAGTTGGTAAGAAAATTCTTTGCTTGCGAACTGACAACGGTGGGGAATATACCTCAAACGAGTTTGCTGACTTCCTTCGAGAGTGTCGAATACGTCATCAGTTCACATGTGCAAACACGCCATAATAAAATGGCGTAGCAGAAAGGAAGAACAGACAGTTAGCAGAAATCTGTCGGAGTATGCTTCACGCGAAAAATGTTTCAGGACAGTTATGGCCAGAAGCAATGAAGACTGCAGCTTTTGTGATCAATAGACTTCCTCAACAAAGGTTAAATTTTCTTTCACCTTTTGATAAGTTGTGAAATATGAAAGCTAATGTCAGTTATTTGCGAGTGTTTGGATGTGTGTGCTATGTTTTTATAGCAGATCACCTACGTAGAAAAATGGACAAGAAAGTTGTCAAGTGTATATTTGTGGGCTATGACAGTCAAAGAAAAGGGTGGCGATGTTGTGATCCAACAACAAGAAAGTGTTACACTTCTCGAAATGTAGTATTTGATGAAACTTCTTCATGGTGATCTTCAGATAAGGAAGTGTTGCCCGACTCAGATGTGTTCAAGGATGTGTTGGACTCGTACCAGATTCAGTTGAGTGTAGATGAAGCTGAAGGTGCAACTTTTGAAGGTAATGTTGAAGAAGACGTGACTCAAAATCCTTGGCAATTTGGTGTATACCAACAAACAAGTGAAGAAGGCGAGCCTAGTAGCGCAGCTGCACCACCTACACTCAAAAGGTCAATAAGGACCAGAAAGCCAAACCCAAAGTATGCCAATGCTGCCGTAGTAGAAGAAGAAGATGCGATAGAACCTGAGACATTTGAAGAAGCATTTGAAGATCCAAGGTGGACTAATGCTATGGAAGATAAAATTGCAGCATTAGAACAAAATCAAACTTGGGAGCTTGTGCCAAAGCCAAAAGATGTGAAGCCTATATCTTGCAGATGGATTTATAAAATAAAGCGTCGCACAAATGGGTCGATCAAGAGGCATAAAGCTCATTTGGTAGCTCGAGGATTAACTAAAGAATATAGTTTGAAGTACGATGAAACTTTCAGTCCAGTGGCAAAGTTTACAACTGTGCGAGTCTTACTTGCACTTGCTGCTAGCAAAGATTGAAATTTGTGGCAGATAGATGTAAAGAACGTGTTTATACATGGAGAACTAGATCGGAAAATTTACATGGTTCAACCAATGGGTTTCCAGAACCAAGAACATCCTGAATATGTTTGTAAGCTAAGGAAGGCGCTCTATGGATTAAAGCAATCACCAAGGGCATGGTATGGTAAAATTACTGAATTTTTAACTCAAAGTGGTTATTTTATTACATCTTCAGATTCAAGTTTGTTTGTCAAAGTCAATGAAGGAAAGCTAGCTATAGTGCTAGTATATGTCGACGACTTGATCGTAACTGGTGATAATGAAGATGAAATTCTCCAAACAAAGGAGAATTTATTTGTTCGGTTTCACATGAAATAACTTGGACAGCTCTAGCATTTTCTTGGCCTGGAGATTGATCGTACTCAAGGAGGAATTTTTCTTCATCAACGAAAGTATTCTAGAGATTTGTTGAAGAAATTCGGAATGCTGGGGTGCAAGCCAATTGCAACACCAATTGAACCAAATGCCAAGATGTGCGGCACGAAGGGAAGGATTTAGAAGATGTGATGATGTATCGACAATTGGTAGGGAGTCTGATTTATTTAACTCAAACTCGACCTGATCTTTCTTTTGCAATTGGTGTAATGAGTCGTTACATGCACAATCCAAAGAAGCATCATATGGAGGCTGTTCGGCGAATGCTAAGATATGTAAAAAGTACAATTGATTATGGTCTTTTGTATGAGAAAGGTGACGATTGCAAGGTCGTTGGGTACTGTGACGCGAATTATGCAGGAGACCATGATACCCGTTGCTCAACTACTAGATTTGTGTTTTAGCTTGGAGCTGGAGCAATTTCTTGGTGCAACAAAAGGCAACCAACCGTATCTTTGTCAACAACAGAAGCAGAATATCGGGCAGCAGCAGTTGCAGCTCAAGAAAGTACATGGCTTATGCAGTTGATGAAAGATGTACAACAACCAGTAGGCTACGCGATTCCCTTGTACTGTGACAATCAGTCAGCAATTCGCTTAGCTGAAAATCCAGTTTTCCACGGAAGGACTAAACATGTGGAAATACATTATCACTTTATCAGGAAAAAAATATTGAAAGGAGAAATTATTTTGGAGCATGTTAAAACCGAACATCAAATAGCAGACCTGTTCACAAAAAGTTTAAGTGTCAACAAGGTTGAAAGTTTATGCTATCAACTAGGCATGGTTAAGATAATGAGAGCTGATGTCGAGATGGGGTGTTAAAGATGTACAACATCAGTTCTATTTAGTGTTGACCAAGTCTATTGTATAGCTAGTTTTTAGCTTTAAGTTGTTATTTTGTTATTGTTAGTTGTAGATATTTTTTCTAGTTTATAGAGTTGCAGATTTCTTTTCCTAAAGTTTAGGAGAGTTTGTTTAGTGGGATAACATGTTCAAGCTAATTTGTAAGCCTATATAAGGCCATCCGTGAATTGAATAAACCATCCAACTATTTTCTTTCACAAAAATTTCAATTCTACTTCCGGTTATTCTTTCTAATATTGAGTTTGCAATTCTATTTTGATTCTTCATTCTACTCTCATTTTCATCCCTTCCCCACAACCTTTATTCCCCTTTCATTTGAAAAAAATTCACAGATCATAGATATACAAATAAACTATACCAAAAGAAATGCAACAACTAAAGATAATATGAAACAATGTGAATCAAGAAAATTCTGATTTTTCTATTCACAATCCATGCTTGTACGAATGAAAATACATTTTGTTTTATATAAAAAAAACTAAGTGCAAACTAGTTTAAGGTTTCAAAATTGAATTCCATGGTGAGAAAGAAAAACAACCTAGGCATGAGAGTTATTTTTTTTGTTTCTTTCTCTCCAACCACATTTTTGGAAGGCTGCCATTTTTTCTATTTTTACGTTTTATGTTAATATAAAAGTGCTACTAAAATTTTCCTTAATAGGTCTTACAAATTCAGCGGCAACACAATGAAATGCAAAATGAAACACAAAATTATAAGGTCAAGTGAAAGATACGTATAATTTCAGGGTCGGCCTAAGAAGCAATAGGTATTTTGAAAAGAAAGAGGAAGTTGAGGTAGTGAAGTCTTCAAAATAATGATAGAACTTCAAAGTCATTGAACTTGATAGCTGCAAACGGGGTGAAATGGTGAGGTAACAATAAAATGTGGTCATAGGGGAGGCAGTTAACGGAAAAAGAATAGGTTTGTACTACTTTTACGATGTTAGGGGTATATTTGGACCGATAGTATGATGTTAGGGGTATATTTGGACTAATAGTATAACGGAGGGTAATATAGACCTTTTTCAATAATATAAGGACATATTTGACAATTTTCCCTAAAATTAGAATAGGAAAATATATACATCCATATATATATATATATATATATATATATATATATATATATATATATATATATATGTGTGTGTGTGTGTGTGTGTGAAACAGGAGATCTAGGGGGGAAATTAGTCAATGATATAGAGTGGGTAATTAGATGCTTTTTCTCAAAATGTGATTGTTTGCTTGTTCTCGATAATGCTTGGGTGTCAAAAGCATGATGACGTTTTCTGAAAAAGGAGGAGTTGTTTTGGTCTGTTTCTTCAAAACATGACAAAAGAATTGAAAGGAAAGCCATAGCTTTCCTGAATTAGTTAAAAGGGCACTTGCATTACTTACACATATCAGACATATGCCCTTCACCCTTTAACCTCATTTATCACACTGTAAATCCAACATTGATTGTCCTTTCATTTTGTGAAGTCTAGAGAGTCTTGAATCAGCAAAATCTCTGAATATGTTCGAGAATAATACTATTAAGTACTCCCTCCGTTCGTTCCGATGTATGTGAAGACTTTTGAAATTTGTGGTTCTAAACAAGTCAAAAAGGAGCCCAGAGTATTTGTGTGGTTATAAAAGCTTCTCATTAAGGATAAAATTATAATTTTAAGCAAAATTATTTTCAAATTTAGAAAGGAGTCATTCTTTTTGGAACAGACCAAAAAGGAAATAGGTTCACATAAACTGGAACGGAGGGAGTATTACTTTGTTTTCCAATCTACCCCTTGCCAGTTTTTAGTAGTGCAACCATGTACTAAAAATTCTAGATCCGTCTTAGAAAGAGTTGTACTAAATATAAAAAGAAATATTCTTTTTGAAACATAGTTGAGGAGTATGTGAACTTATTTCTTTTTAGTTCATTCCAAAAAAAAAATTTGATTATTTTTTAAATTTTATAATCATGCAAATGTTATGCTATGTTTATATCAAAAGTTTTAAAATTTTTTTTTTCTTTCTAAAACTCGGTGTCCGGTCAAATAAATTTAGGACTCAGCTCCCATTTATAATGGGTCTTCTGATGGTAGTTATTCGATGTCCCTTTTTTCCATTTCGACTCTTTTTGCTCTATTTTTGAGATGATGTTTTAAAAAATTTCCAGAAAAGACATGCTTACAAAACCCAGGGAAGGAAATAGTGAAATAGATGTTGAAGAATTAAAGGAGGGCTTATAAAAGGAATTGCAAATCAACAAGAGCAAGTGATATATAGTCGAAGGAATTGAAGTCAGCCTAATATTGGAGAGGGAATCGAAATGAAAAGGGTTCAAGCTCAAGACAACCCAATTTGTTACTGTGACAGGCGTTTGTCATTAATCACTTAAATGTCATGACAACGATTTCTGAAGACAGTACAGAAGTTGAATAATTCCCAACCTCCAAACGTCATGTCTTCTATGTTCTCTCGTCATTTCATCTATGCTCACTTTTCAGTTTACAAAGGAGGGTACGACAAACAAAAGAACAAGAAGATATTTTTTGACAACTCTTTTGGATTTATTTACATTTCATATTTAGGCATCTTCGTAGGCTAATTCAGAATTTTTAACTTGTGAATGTTCAACCGTCTGTAACTGAATATTTTACTGTCTAAGATTAGCTGCTCAACCAATATTATTGTATAAAAACACTTATTTCCAACATAGAAACATAAAATGGGTGCTTAAGGTTCAATGTAGATCTACCATTGCATCTTGGTCGTAAAATCAAATTAGTTTTTTTAGATATGTATAATGCTACAGTATATAGTATCATTTTTTTTAAAAGTAAAAGTGTTTGTACAGGTGCTGGATTACACTTATACGTGGCAAAATAGAGATGGTTATAATAAATTAATCTCACGCGGACGCACAAATTGAAAGTATATTTACAAGAGATACACTATTAGTTACACAATTTCAATATAATTTCCTTCTATTCATTTCAATCGAATTTGCACCTTAGAAATGATATTCTTTCAACTTACAAGTCACTGAGAATTCAGATTAGTTAGAGAGCCATAAGAGAACTTACAGAGTTAATAATTTCAACTGAACCAAGGAAAGAAGGAACTGTATCATATATATCAACTATCCATTTGGCTAAAAACTGGATTTTGATTTTTTACGTGCTAGCTAGGATAAAATCATTGTACACGGTCAAAATCGAGCTCGTAGTGTATCCTAACCTCCGACATGATAAGCCATGCTCGAGACATGACAATAAAGGATTGAAGATCGACCCCAAGTCCCACCAAGCTAGAACCCCGAGACGGGACGTCTGCCTTCGAGAATATCGAGACCATGATCCCGGAATCGGTCCTAGCCTCAAACGACTTTGAAGAAATATTGCCAGCATAGCCAACGGAAGATCGAAATATCTGTGACCGGCCGGATATTACGGCGGGAATCTCGGCAAGTACCGATAAAGAACCAGCAATCTGTAAATCAAAAGATTTCCTACCTTTTATAGAATTATACTAAAGTAGGACTCCTCTACTATATAAATGGAGTCTGATAATTCATAAAGGACATTGTAACACGCATTCCAAGATAATATATTATTATTTTTTCTGTTATTAGTTCTTTTGTTTTCATTCGTCAGTGCTTGTCGTTACGAGCCCAGATCGAGGGTAAATATTTCACTAAGGCTTAAATCGTCTTTCTCGTGTGGTTTGAGCTTACTTTATGCTTATTTATTTAATTTATCTTTATTTACTGCTTTGTGTCAAATAAATCCGTGTATCCTTAAAATCACTTACAAATTTAATTGTTATCCGATTTTGAGGATAAATAATTTGGCTCCCACCGTGGGGCTAAGGATAATAGTGGCTATTTGATAAAAATATTTATAACACACACTACTTCACACTTGTTCTTTGGAGTGTCTCTAATTTCAGGTTAAAGCTCAAAGTGTCAAACTCTCAGTCAACACCTCTACATGTTGGCGATGAGTCCGGTCATCACGGTGAAAATAACAACATAGTGCCCAGTGGCGAGGTACCACCTATTGATCCCATCAGAATTTCGGTCGCTGACCTGATTGACGCCAACTCGCATGTGGCCATCGACGCAAATCTGCCTACTGATACCGAGAATAACATCTATGGTGAAGCCCGATCAGCATCCCAAAATACACAAGACATTGGAGTGGACGTGATCAATTTACGGGTGATCTTCGAAATGTTGCACGCTCAATAGGCAGCGATAGCACAGTTACAGAACCAAAGCCGCGCGCCGAGCAGAATTGAACCCGAGCCATATCGGGAAGTCACCCACAGAAATAAACCGATCACGGAGAGACCGAATGAAAATGAATTGGGGACTAACCCCGAGATGATAAAAATGCTCAAGGAATTGACAAAACGAATAGAATCGGGGGAGAAGAAAGTCGAAGCCAATGACACAAAGATGGAAACCTACAATTCCAGGGTCGACCAAATCCCAGGAGTACCCCCGATTTTGAAGGGCCTGGATTCCAAGAAGTTTTTTCGAAAACCTTTTCCTCCGAGCACAATGCCGAAGATGATCCCGAAAAAGTTTCGCATGCCCGAAATTTCTAAGTACAACGGAACGACCGACCCAAATGAGCATGTGACCTCCTATACATGTGCCATCAAAGGGAACGACTTGGAAGATAACGAGATCGAATCTGCCCTGCTGAAAATATTTGGGGAAACTTTATCCATAGGAGCTATAATATGGTATCATAACTTACCTCCTAATTCTATTGAATTTTTTGCTATACTTGCAGATTCCTTCGTAAAAGCACACGTTGGGGATATCAAGGTCGAGACCAGGAAGTCAGACCATTTTAATGTAAAATAGAAGGATAATGAGATGCTCAGAGAGTTCGTGTCCCGGTTTCAAATGGAACAGATGGACCTGCCGCCGGTCGCTGATGATTGGGCCGTTCATGCTTTCACCTAAGGACTCAGCATTCGAAGCTCGTTGGCTTTACATCAGTTAAAACAAAACTTGGTAGAATATCCGGCTGTTACTTGGGCCGATGTACATAACCGGTATCAATAAAAAATAAGGGTCGAAGATGATCAGCTTGGGGCCCCTTTCGGGTTCGTGTATCCCTTCGAAACCATCAACAGAGTCAAGAGAGACATTGATCGTGAACCGAGATCAAACAGGGATCGGTATTAGCCGTACAATGGAGACCGAAGAAGCAGTAGGTCTGGGTGGAACCCTATGAGAAATAAAAGGAGAAATGACCGAGGTCAAAATAATCGAGGACTCATGAGCATAAACAACTTCAACAATTCCGTCGGGCCTAAAGAAGCGCCACGATTATCAGAGTACAACTTCAACGTCGATGGCGCCGCTATTGTATCTGCCATCGGATGCATCAAAGATACCAAATGGCCTCGACCGCTACAGTCCAATACAAACCAAAGGGATCCTAACCTAATGTGCAAATATCATGACACTTGTGGCCACAGAACAGAAGACTGCCGACAACTAAGAGAGGAGATGTCCCGACTATTCAACGACGGACATCTCCGAGAGTTCCTGAGTGATCGGGCCAAGAACCACTTCAGGAACAAGGATTCAAATAAACAGACCGAGCAGTAAGAACTTCAGCACGTCATTAACATGATCATCGGCGGGGTCAACATTCCCAGAGGCCGATGCTGAAGCGCACCAAAGTATCCATCATAAGGGAAAAACAAACTCGGGATTACGTACTGGAAGGAACCTTGTCTTTCAATGATGAAGACGTTGAGGAGTTCATGCATCCCCACAATGATGTACTAGTAATATCTGTACTCATAAATAAATCTCGAGTTAAGCGTGTGTTAATTGATCCAGGTAGCCAACCAACATCATCAGATCGAGGGTTGTGGAACAACTCGACCTACAAGATCAGATCATACCTGCGGTCCAAGTCCTGAACGGGTTCAACATGGCATGTGAGACAACTAAAGAGGAGATAACATTACCAGTGATCGTTGCTGGAACCGTTCAGGAAGTCAAGTTCTATGTAATCGAAGGAGATATGAGATACAACGCTTTGTTTGGGAGGCCATGGATTCACAACATGAAAGCAATACCCTCAACACTACACCAGGTGCTGAAATTCCCAACACCCGGGGGAATCAAAATAGTTTACGGGGAATAACTGGCTGCCAAGGAAATGTTCGCGTTCGATGAGGTGATCCCGGCATCCACACTCTCGATATTGAAGGATCAGAATCCGATGGCCAAAGACGAGGCCAAATAGCAATTACCGATACCAGCCTCCACAGAACAGGAGAAATAAGGGGTAGACGAGGACGCCAACTACGGAGTTCCCAGATCGTTCATAGCCCCTGACGATTCCGACGCTACCAAATCAATGGTCGAGGAACCGGGGCAAGTCATACTAATCGAACACTTGCCCAATCAAAAGATATACTTGGGCACAAGGCTTATCCCCGAGCTCATGAAAAATCTCATTCAATTTCTTATAGCTAACAAAGATTGTTTCGCTTGGTCCCACCTTGATATGACATGTGTAATGACCCAACCGGTCATTTTAACTTTTAAAACTCCGTTCCCTAAAATAAAACTTTACGTAGGTTCTTGTAATGATTTATGACTTGCGGGGATGGTTAGTTCGGGATTTGGAAGTGTTTGGGGTGAAATCGGAACACTTGGTTCCTTAAGTTGGCCTTAAAGTGCTAAGTTTGACTTCGGTCAACATTTTGAGAAAACGACCCCGGAATAGAATTTTGATGATTTCAATAGCTCCATATGGTGATTTTGGACTTAGGAGCGTGTTCGAAATTTTATTTGGAAGTCCGTAGTTAAATTAGGCTTGAAATGACTAAAAACAAGAATTTAAGTTTGGAAGTTTGACCGATGAGTTGAATTTTTGATACCGGAGTCGGAATCCAGTTCCGAAAATTTTTATAGCTCCGTTATGTCATTTATGACTTGTGTGTAAAATTTGAGGTCAATCGGAGTTGATTTGATAGGTTCCGACATCGAACCTAGAAGTTGAAAACTCTTAGTTTCATTAAGCTTGAATTGGGGTATGATTCATGGTTTTAGCGTTGTTGATGTGATTTAGAGGTTCGACTAAGTTCGTATGATATTTTAGGACTTGTTGGTATATTTTGTTGTGGTCCTGAGGGCTTCGAGTGAGTTTCGGATGGTTAACGGATCAAAAGTTGGACTTAAAAAGCTGCTGCAAATTTCCCTTCTGCTGTATATTCTGGGCTGTGATCGAGCCCCAGATATCGAGCCCACGATCGAGGCCTGAGTCGAAGCCAGGGACGAGGCTTAGTATCGAAGCCAAGATCGAAGGTCCAGCTCGAGGGCCATGATCTAAGGCAAGGCTCGAGGGCCAGGATCAAGACCCAAGATCGAACTTGATCGAGGCCATGACCATGTCCCAGGCTCGAGGCCTGATCGAGGCCATGACCAAGTCCCAAGCTCGAGGCCATGATCGAGGCCATGACCGAAGCCCAGGCTCGAGGCGTGATCGAGGCCATGACCAAGTCCCAAGCTCGAGGCCATGATCGAGGCCATGACCGAAGCCCAGGCTCGAGGGCCACGATCGAAACCACGATCGAGGCCCAATTCCGAAGGCTGCCTCGGAAGTTTATAAAAGAGGACATTCGTCCCATTTGCCATTTTTGACGAACTTGAGCTTGAGCAGAGGCGACTTTTGGCAGATTTTCAAGGGAAAAACATTGGGGTAAGTGATTCTAACTCGGATTTGGTCTACATACACAAGTATATCATTGTTTTCACCATAAATTAGTGTTTTGAGATTTAAATTTGGGAAAGTTTTAGAAATCTCATAAAAACGAATTTTTGAGATTTCGGTATCGATTCGGAGTCGGATTTGAGTGAAACTGGTATGGTTGGACTCGTAATTGAATGGGTTATCGGATTTCGTAACTTTTGCCGGATTCTGAGACGTGGGCCCCACAGACAATTTTTTAATTAATTTCGAGATTTTTATTAAAAATGTAGTATTTTCTTATAGAATTGATTCCTATATAATTTATTGATTGTATCGAATTATTTTGGCTAGATTCGAGCCAGACAGAGTTGGATAATCGTGAAAAAGGCCTTATAGTGGATTAAATTGGAGCAAGACGAGGTAAGTCTCTTGTCTAATCTTGTGAGGGGGAAATTACCTCATAGGTGATTAAAATTAAATAATTATTGCTAATTGTGGGGGCTACGTACACACGAGGTGATGAGAGTCCGTGCGTAGCTACTATTAATGCTAAAGTTCGGGTAGTTTAGGACTCAAAGCATGCATTACTTGTGTAAATAGTATTCTTTGATTAATTAATATTAATTGATATATATGAATATATTGTGAATTGTTAGATAAAGATATTAAAGGATGGAAATCTCATAGGCTTGATTTTCTGTTTAAATCAATTAATTGTTAAAAGAAATTGTTCTCCTCCCGAATTTATCTTATAATAAATATACTCTCCTTCCGGAGGTACATAAGAAAATGTCCTCCTTTCTTGTGGAGCGGGCCGAACGCCTCGGCAGGATAGATGCATCTATGGATCGCGCCGCATGTCCCTCGGCAGTGTACACGACACTCTGGATCGGGTCGTACATCCTCGACAGAAATCGTGCTTAATAATAATAATTACACGATACTTTAATAATTTATTTCAGCTTGTGAAGCTAATTAATAAATTGGAAAATCTTTGGAATTTAATGAATTATTATTCTTGCTTGTTAAGGAATTAATTGTTACTCCTGTAAATGAGATTTAATTGATAAATTGGAAATTATTTGAATTGAAGGAATTTAATTAATATATTGAGAATTGTTACATTTGAAGGAATTTGATTATTTTCGCTGATTAAATAAATTATTGTAAATTCTGTAAATCATGCTGATTTAAATATCCTGGTTTTATTTCAGTTATTATTATTGACCCATAGTGAGTGTCAAAGTCGGCCATCTCGTCTCTACCACTTCGAGATTAGGCTTGATACTTACTGGGTACACGTTGTTTACGTACTCATACTACACTTGCTGCACTTTTTGTGCAGGATCTGGGACAGGTACTAGTGGAGGACCTATCATCACATACCCACGTCATCCCGAGGCATAGTGGTGAGCTGCCTTTCTGAGCCGTTCTGCAGCTACCAGTGTCTCTTCTTATATTTATATTCTGTCTATTTCATTTCAGACAGTATTTGGAATTTTGTATAATCTACTAGATGCTCATGCACTTGTGATACCAGGTCTTGGCATACAAGGTTTATATTTTCTTAGTTTTAAATTTTATCAATGTATGCTTAATTTATTAATGGCTTGCCTAGCTGTAGTGTTGGGCGCCATCACAACCTACAGGTAAAATTGGGTCGTGACAACATGGTATCAGAGCACTAGGTTCACGTAGGTCTCACAAGTTATGAGCAGACCTAATAGAGTCTTGCGGATTAGTACAGAGACGTCTGTACTTATCTTCGAGAGGCTATAGGGTGTTAGGAAATTACCTTTCTTCACATTCCATCATGCAATTAATGTAGCACTAAAAATCCTTCTCTTATTTTCTCACAGATGGTGAGAACGCGCTCGAATGAAGTTCCAGACCAGGGAAGAGCTATTCCCCAGTTACTAGAGGCCGAGGCAGAGGCCGGGGGAGGGCTCCAGCCCGTGGTAGAGGGAGAGGACGTCCCAGGACTATTCCGGTTATGCCGCCAGTGGATCCAGCAGAGAATCCCATTATTGAGGAGCAGGGTGAGGTGTATGTGGCAGAGCCAGCTCCGGTGGACTTCACATCTGCACCGGGATTTCAGGATGTCATGGGTCGTATGCTGTGATTCATGGACAATATGACTCAGGCCGGTTTATTTCAGGCAGACCCAGCCACATCTCAGGCGGGCGGGGGAGCACAGACCCCTACCGCGCAGGCTCATGGACAGACAGCTGTCGTATATCAGACCCAGGGTGCACTACCCGTGGGTGGAGCCTAGCCAGTGGCGGCAGCTACACCTAAGCCTAGGCCAGCTATAGCCGCTGATCCTCAGAAACTATTGGACAAATGGACTACACTACATCCTCCTGTCTTCGGGGGTGAGCGACATGAGGATCCACAGGATTTCATTGATCATTGCAAGGATAGACTGTACGACATAAGGATATTGGAATCCCATGGGGTTAATTTCGCTACTTTTCAACTAGAGGGTAGAGCCCGTAGATGGTGGCAGTCTTATGCTCTTGGCAGACCAGCAGATACTCCTCCCATGACTTGGGACAGGTTCACCCGTATCTTCTTGGACAGGTATATTCCACCCTCCCAGAGGGAAGAGTTGCGGTTTCAGTTTGAGCAGCTCCAACAGGGTCAGATGTCAGTGACTGATTATGAGGTGAGGTTTTCTGAATTATCTCGCCATGCACTAATGATACTCCCTACTGAGGCGGAGAGAGTGCGAAGGTTTGTAGCCAGTTTACATACTGGTATTCAGGCCACTATGGCTTAAGAGGTTGAGATGGGTACTTCTTATGAGCGAGTTGTGGAGATAGCCCGGAGGATTGGGGGTGTACGTCAGCGGAGCCGAGAGCATATTATGTGAGATAAGCGGTTCAGGTACTCTACAGAGTTCAGAGGTGCTCCGTTCGGGGGCAGTCCAGCAGACCCCCATATCCAGCACCACCACCTCCTCGAGGTGCTCTAGTGCGACCTTATCTCAGTGCTATTCCAGAGAATTATTACAGCCCACTAGCTATTCAAGGTCCTCCCAGTGGGTATTCACGTCCCCAGGGCCAGACACTTAGTCAGCAGCCCATCGCACCGAAGAGTTATTACGAGTGCGGGGATCCCAGTCACATGTGGAGGTTTTGCCCCAGGCTTCGGGGTAGACCAGTACAACAGGGTCAGCAGCCTATGCTTACCGGACCAGTTGCTCCACCAGTAGACTGAACACCCAGAGGTGGAGGACAGGTGGGTAGGGGCCGTCCTAGAGGTGGAGGTCAGCCAGGTGGAGGCCAGACAGTTGGCGCTCCAGCTCGGTTTTATGCTTTTCCGGCTAGACCAGATGCAGAGGCCTCAGATGCCATGATTACAGGTATTATTTCTGTTTGTGGCAAAGATGCCTCAGTATTATTTGATCCAGGATCTACATATTCATATGTTTCATCTCTATTTGCTCCTTTCCTGGGTGTTTCTCGTGAGTCCTTGAGTTCTCTTGTTTATGTGTCCACTCCTGTGGGCGATTCTGTTGTTGTGAACCAGATCTACCAGTCCTGTATTATTACATTCTGTGGATATGAAACTAGAGCAGATCTCCTATTGCTTGAGATGACCGATTTTGAAATTATTCTGGGCATGGACTGGTTATCTCCATATCATGTTATTCTAGATTGTCATGCCAAAACTGTTACCTTGGCTATTCCAGCATTGCCTAAGCTGGAGTGGAAAGGTTCACATGTTAGTTCATTTAATCGAGTTATTTCTTTTATAAAGGCTGAACACATGGTTGAGAAGGGTTGTTTGGCTTATCTAGCCTATGTTTGGGATACTACTGCAGAGACTTTGGTTATTGATTCAGTGCCTGTAGTTCGGGAGTTCCCCGATGTATTTCCGTCAGATCTTCTAGGTATGCCGCCTGATCGTGATATTAATTTCTGTATTGACTTGGCTTCAGATACCCAGCCTATATCTATCCCACCGTATCGCATGGCTCCGAAAGAATTGAAAGAACAGCTTGAAGAGTTACTAGCCAAAGGGTTCGTCAGACCGAGTGTATCGCCTTGGGGTGCACCAGTAATATTTGTGAAAAAGAAGGATGGAACAATTCAGATGTGTATTGATTATCGCCAATTGAACAAAGTCACTATTAAGAAAAAGTACCCATTGCCGCGTATTGATGATATATTTGACCAGTTGCAGGGTGCTAGGGTATTCTCTAAGATCGACTTGAGGTCGGGGTACCATCAGTTGAAGATTCAAGATTCTGATGTTCCGAAGACTGCTTTTCGGACTAGATATGGTCATTATGAGTTTCTAGTGATGTCCTTCGGTTTAACTAATGCCCCGGCAGCGTTTATGGATCTGATGAACAGAGTATTCATGCCATTTATTGATTCATTTATCATTATCTTCATTGATGACATCTTAATCTATTCACGCAGTAAGGAGGAACATGAGCAACATATGAGAGTAGTGCTTTAGACATTGCGGGAACAAATGCTATATGCTAAGTTCTCTAAATGTGAGTTTTGGCTAGAGTCTGTAGCATTTTTGGGACATATTGTATCGGGCGAAGGTATTAAAGTTGATCCCAAAAAGATTGAGGCAGTTTAGAATTGGCATCGTCCCACTTCGGCGACTGAGATCAGAAGTTTTCTGGGTTTAGTAGGTTATTATAGTTGGTTCGTGGAAGATTTTTCATCTATTGTAGCACCTTTGACCAAATTAACCCAGAAGGGTGTTCAGTTCCGATGGTCCGATGATTGTGAGTCAAGCTTTCAGAAGCTCAAGACAGCACTGACTACAACACCCGTGTTAGTGTTACCATCTAGTTCGGGAATATATACAGTGTATTGCGACACGTCACGTGTTGGCTTGGGTTGTGTATTGATGCAGTAAAGGTGAGTTATTGCATATGCTTCACGTCAGTTGAAGCTCCACGAGAAGAATCATCCAGTACATGATTTGGAGTTAGCTTCAATTGTTCACGCTCTAAAGATTTGGAGGCATTATCTTTATGGGGTGTCTTGTAAAGTTTACACTGATCATCGCAGTTTGCAGCATTTGTTCAAGCAGAGGGATCTAAATTTGAGGCAGCACAGATGGCTGGAGTTACTAAAAGATTATGATATTACTATCTTGTATCATCCGGGCAAAGCAAATGTGGTTGCAGATGCCTTGAGCAGGAAGGCAGAGAGTATGGGTAGTTTGGCTTTCATTTAAGCAGAGGAAAGGCCATTAGCCTCGGATATTCAGTCCTTGGCTAACAAACTTGTGAGGCTGGATATTTCAGAGCCCAGCTGAGTTCTTGCATGTGTGGTGGCCCAATCTTCACTATTTGAGCAGATCAAGGCTCGCCAATATGATGACCCATACTTGATGGTTCTTCGTGAAACGGTACTACGAGGTGGTGCCAAGGAAGTTACTATTAGAGCGGATGGTGTTCTGCAACTCCAGGATCGTCTATGTGTTCCTAATGTGGATGGACTGAGGAAAAAGATCCTGGAAGAGGCATACAGTTCTCGGTATTCTATTCATCTAGGTGCTACTAAGATGTATCGTGACTTGAGGCAACATTATTGGTGGCGACGAATGAAAAATGACATATTTGAGTATGTATCCAGGTGTCTAAATTGCCAGCAAGTTAAATATGAGCACCAGAGGTCAGGTGGCCTACTTCAGTAGATGACTATACCAGAGTGGAAATGGGAACGAATTACTATGGACTTTGTAGTCGGGTTGCCGCAGACCTTGAGGAAGTTTGATGCAGTTTGGGTGATTGGTGACAGGTTGACTAAGTCGGCACATTTTATTCCTGTTGTGACTACGTATACTTCAGAGAGGTTGGGCCAGATTTATATTCAGGAGATAGTTCGGTTGCACGGTGTGCCAATTTCCATCATATCAGATAGAGGCCCTCAGTTTACTTCACATTTCTGGAGAGCAGTACAGAGTGAGTTGGGGACCCGTGTAGAGCTCAGCACAACCTTTCATCCGCAGACCGATGGACAGTCAGAGAGGACAATTCAGATTTTGGAGGATATGCTCAGGGCATGTGTGATCGACTTTGGAGGTCAGTGGGATCGTTTCCTGCCTTTGGCCAAGTTTGCTTATAATAACAGTTACCAATCCAGCATCGAGATGGCTCCATTTGAGGCTTTATATGGTCGGCGATGTCGTTCACCTATCGGATAGTTTGATCCAGGTGAGGCTAAGTTATATGGTACTGATTTGGTAAGGGATGCCTTGGAAAAGGTAAAGTTGATTCAGGAGCGACTTCGTACAGCACAGTCCAGACAAAAGAGTTACGCAGATCAGAAAGCGCGTGATATATCATTTATGGTAGGTGAAAAATTTCTCTTGAAGGTTTCGCCGATGAAGGGAATTATGAGATTCGGGAAGAAGGGCAAGTTGAGCCCAAGGTTTATAGGCCCATTTGAGGTGTTGAAACGAGTTGGGGAGGTTGCTTATGAGCTTGCATTGCCTCCCAGCCTATCGGGAGTTCATCCGGTTTTCCACGTATCTATCCTCCGGAAGTATCATGCAGACCTATCACATGTGTTAGACTTTAGCATAGTTCAGCTAGATAATAGCTTGGGTTATGAAGAGGAGCCAATTGCCATTGCTGATAAACAGGATCGCCAGTTGAGGTCCAAGAGGATTTCTACAGTAAGAGTCTAGTGGAGGGCTCAACCAGTTGAGGAAGCGACTTTGGAGGCCGAGGAAGACATGCGGAGCAGATATCCACACTTATTTAGCACTCCAGGTATAATTCTAAACCCGTTCGAGGACGAATGTTTGTTTAAGAGGTGGAGAATGTAATGACCCAACCAGTCATTTTAACTTTTAGAACCCCGTTCACTAAAATAAAACTTCACCTAGGTGGTTGTAATGATTTATGACTTGCAGGGATGGTTGGTTCGGGATTTTGAAGTGTTTGGGGTGAAACCGGAACACTTGGTTCCTTAAGTTGGCCTTAGAGTGCTAAGTTTGAATTCGGTCAACATTTTGAGAAAACGACCCCAGAATAGAATTTTGATGATTCCAACAGCTCCGTATGGTGATTTTGGACTTAGGAGCGTGTTCGAAATTTTATTTGGAAGTCCGTAGTTAAATTAGGCTTGAAATGGCTAAAAACAAGAATTTAAGTTTGGAAGTTTGACCGATGAGTTGACTTTTTGATACCGGAGTCGGAATCCAGTTCCAAAAATTTTCATAACTCTGTTATGTCATTTATGACTTGTGTGTAAAATTTGAGGTCAATCGGAGTTGATTTGGACTTAAAAAGCTACTGCAAATTTCCCTTCTGCTGTATATTCTGGGTTATGATCGAGCCCTAGATTGAACCCAGATATCGAGCCCACGATCGAGGCCTGAGTCGAAGCCAGGGATGAGGCTCAGTATCAAAGCCACGATCGAAGGTCTAGCTCGAGGGCCAGGATCAAGACCCAAGATCGAACTTGATCGAGGCCATGACCATGTCCCAGGCTTGAGGCCTGATCGAGGCCATGACCAAGTCCCAAGCTCGAGGACATTATCGAGGCCATGACCGAAGCCTAGGCTTGAGGCGTGATCGAGGCCATGACCAAGTCCCAAGCTCGAGGCCATGATTGAGGTCATGACCGAAGCCCAGGCTCGAGGGCCACGATCGAAGCCACGATCGAGGCCCAATTCCGAAGGCTACCTAGGCAGTTTATAAAAGAGGACATTCATCCCATTTGCCATTTTTGACGAACTTGAACTTGAGTAAAGGCGACTTTTGGCAGATTTTCAAGGGAAAAACATTGGGGTAAGTGATTCTAATTCGGATTTGATCTACATATACAAGTATATCATTGTTTTCACCATAAATTAGTGTTTTGAGATTTAAATTTGAGAAATTTTTAGAAATCTTATAGAAACGAATTTTTGAGATTTCGGTATCGATTCGGAGTCGGATTTGAGTGAAACTGGTATGATTGGACTCATAATTGAATGGGTTGTCGGATTTCGTAACTTTTGCCAGATTCCGAGACATGGGCCCCACGGATGAATGTTTAATTAATTTAGGGATTTTTTAAAAAATATAGTATTTTCTTATAGAATTGATTCCTATATACTTTATTGATTGTATCGAATTATTTTGGCTAGATTCGAGCCAGACAGAGTTGGATAATCGTGGAAAAGGCCTTATAGTGGATTAAATTGGAGCAAGCCGAGGTAAGTCTCTTGTCTAATCTTGTGAGAGGGAAATTATCTCATAGGTGATTAAAATTAAAAAATTGTTACTAATTGTGGGGGCTACGTACGCACGAGGTAACGAGAGTCCGTGCGTAGCTACTATTAATGCTAAAGTCCGGGTAGTTTAGGACTCAAAGCATGCATTACTTGTGTAAATAGTATTCTTTGATTAATTAATATTAATTGATATATATGAATATATTGTGAATTTTTAGATAACGATATTAAAGGATGGAAATCTCATAGGTTTGATTTTCTGTTTAAATCAACTAATTGTTAAAAGAAATTGTTCTCCTCCCGAATTTATCTTATAATAAATATACTCTCCTTCTTGAGGCACATAAGAAAATGTCCTTCTTTCTTGTGGAGTGGGCCGAACGCCTCGGCAGGATAGATGCATCTATGGATCGCGCCGCATGTCCCTCGGCAGTGTACACGACACTCTGGATCGGGCCGTACATCCTCGGCAAAAATTGTGCTTAATAATAATAATTACACGATACTTTAATAATTTATTTCAGCTTGTGAAGCTAATTAATAAATTGGAAAATCTTTGGAATTTAATGAATTATTATTCTTGCTTGTTAAGGAATTAATTGTTACTCCTGTAAATGAGATTTAATTGATAAATTGGAAATTATTTGAATTGAAGAAATTTAATTAATATATTGAGAATTGTTACATTTGAAGGAATTTGATTATTTCCGCTGATTAAATAAATTATTGTAAATTCTGTAAATCATGCTGATTTAAATATCCTGGTTTTATTTCAGTTATTATTATTGACCCATAGTGAGTGTTAAAGTCGGCCATCTCGTTTCTACCACTTCGAGATTAGGCTTGACACTTACTGGGTACACGTTGTATATGTACTCATACTACACTTGCTGCACTTTTTGTGCAGGATCTGAGACAGGTACTAGTGGAGGACCTATCATCACATACCCACGTCATCCCGAGGCATAGTGGTGAGCTGCCTTTCTGAGCCGTTCTGCAGCTACCAGTGTCTCTTCTTATATTTACATTCTGTCTATTTCATTTCAGACAGTATTTGGAGTTTTGTATAATCTACTAGATGCTCATGCACTTGTGACACCAGGTCTTGGCACACACACATTGGTAGAGTTTGGGTTTATATTTTCTTGGTTTTAAATTTTATCAATGTATGCTTAATTTATTAGTGGCTTGCCTAACTGTAGTGTTGGGCGCCATCACGACCTACAGGTGAAATTGGGTCGTGACAACATGGTATCAGAGCACTAGGTTCACGTAGATCTCACAAGTTATGAGCAGACCTAATAGAGTCTTGCGGATCGGTACGGAGACGTCTGTACTTATCTTCGAGAGGCTATAGGGTGTTAGGAAATTACCTTTCTTCACATTCCATCATGCAATTAATGTAGCACTAAAAATCCTTCTCTTATTTTCTCACAGATTGTGAGAACGCGCTCGAATGACCACAGGAATCCCGCCGGAAATAATCACTCACAAGCTAAGCCAGGACCCATAGTTCCACTCGATCAAGCAGAAGCGGAGACCCCAGTCTGAGATCAAACATGTTTTTATCAAGGATGAGGTATCTAAACTCCTTAAAATAGGGTCCATTCGGGAGGTAAAATACCCAGATTGGTTAGCAAACGTAGTGGTAGTCCCTAAAAAAGGGAATAAATTAAGAATGTGTGTAGACTATAAAGACTTGAATAAGGCATGTCCCAAGAACTCTTTACCTCTGCCCACCATCGATCGCATGATTAATGCAGCAGCCGGCCACGAGATCCTCGGTTTTCTCGACGCCTATTCCGGGTACAACTAGATACGGATGAACCCGGGCGATCAGGAAAACACCACCTTCATCACTAAATATGGCACCTACTGCTATAACGTGATGTCATTCGAACTAAAAAATGACTGTGGCACTTACCAACGTCTAGTAAACCGGATGTTCGAGGAAAAATAGGAAAATCAATGGAGGTTTACATTGATGATATGTTGGTTAAGTCCCTGCGAGCAGAGGACGATTTGAAACATTTGCAGGAAGCCTTCAGCATATTGAAGAAATATAATATGAAGCTGAATCAGGAGAAGTGTGCATTTGGAGTCGGATCCAGTAAATTCCTCGGATTCATGGTATCTTACCAGGGAATTGAGATCAACCCTGATAAGATCAAAGCCATCAAAGATATCACTGTTGTGGACAACGTGAAGGTTGTACAAAGATTAACCGGACGCATAGCCTCCCTGGGGCAATTCATCTCGAGGTCTTCCGACAAGAGCCATCGGTTCTTCTCACTGTTGAAAAAGAAGAATAACTTCTCATGGACCTTGGAGTGCCAACAGGCCTTGGAAGAGCTCAAGAGATATCTATCGAGCCCATCGGTGCTCCATATGCCGAAGACAGATGACCAACTATACCTGTACCTAACAATATTAGAGATAGCGGTAAGTGGAGTCCTAGTCCGGGAAGAGAAAGGTACGCAATTTCCAATTTATTATGTTAGCAGGACTTTAGGCGAGGCCTAAACTAGATACCCTCACCAAGAGAAATTGGCGCTCGCTTTGCTAAGCACATCTAGGAAGCTGAAATCGTTATTTCAATGTCACCCCATATGTGTTGTGACTACTTACCTATTGAGGAATGTAATGCATAAACCCGAGCTCTCGGGACAGTTGGCCAAATAGGCCATGGAGATCAGCATGTACGATATTGAATATCGGTCTCGAATCGCCATTAAATGTCAAATTTTGGCAGACTTTGCGGCCGACTTTACGCCGGCCCTAATACTCGAGGTCGAAAGAGAGTTATTGTTGAAGACTTCTTCGGGGATTTGGACCCTATTTACAGACGGCGCCTTGAATACAACAAGGTCCAGACTTGGCATCGTATTGAAACCACCAACAGGCAATGTAGAAGACAATCTATTAGGACTGTAAAATTGACTAACAACGAGGCCAAATACGAGGCCATGATTGCAGGTCTCAAACTAGCCAAAATCTTGGGGAGGAGGTTATCAAAGCTAAGTGTGACTCCCTCCTTGTGGTGAACCAAGTCAATGGGACGTTCGAGGTTAGAGAGGAACGAATGCAAAGGTACCTGGATAAGTTGCAGGTAACACTACATCGGGTCAAGGAGTGGACTCTATAACACGTTCCCAGAGATCAAAATTATGAGGCTGATGCCCTTTCTAATTGGGGTCGTCGGTCGAAGATGATGAGTTCATCTCGGGGGCAGTCGTACAACTCATGAGATCGGTGGTGGAAGAAGGCCATGCCGAGATAAACTCAACATGCCTAAATTGGGACTGGAGAAACAAATATATATAATATCTGAAGACTAGAAAACTACTCTTAGATCCAAATGAATCGAGGGCCCTACGATCCAAATGGGAGATGGACATCGTTGTCCCCCTTCCATGGGCACTCGGTAAGGCTCAATTTATATTATTTATGACTGAATATTTTTCTAAGTGGGTGGAAACCCAGGCATATGAGAAGGTCAGGTAGAAGGAAGTCATTGATTTCATTTGTTACCACATCATATGTCGGTTCGGAATGCTGGTCGAGATCGTGTGCGACAATGGGAAACAGTTCATCGGCAACAAAGTAAGCAAGTTTCTCGAAGACCATAAGATCAAAAGGATCCTATCAATACCCTACAACCTTAGTAGGAACGGACAAGCAGAGTCCACCAACAAAACCATACTCTAAAACCTCAAAAAGAGGTTGATCGACGCTAAAGGAAAATGGAAGAAAATCATGACCGAAGTCCTATGGGCATACCGTATGACCTCGAAGTCCAGTACCGGGGCCACCCCTTTCTCACTGATTTACGACGCCGAAGCTCTAATACCGGTCATAGTCGGAGAACCAAAAGGTTTGTGATGATTTTTCAATCTTTTTTACTAGGTCACAGGTTCCGATATGCAACAAAAAAATCAAATGATGAAGCTATGAATACGAGACTGGATCTGATAGATGAATGGCGTGAATCCACCCTCGTTCGGTTGGCCGCCCAAAAATAATGGATCAAGAGGTATTACAATCGAAGAGCCAACCTTCGACATTTCAATATCGGGGACTTAGTGTTAAGGAAGGTCACGCTAAGCACCTGGAACCCGAACGAAGGGAAGTTGGGGCCTAACTGGGAAGGTCCTTATCAAATTATCGAGATCATCGGAAAGGGATCATACAAACTTGGAACAATGAACGGTGAGAAACTACCGAACAACTTGAACATAACTCACTTGAAGTGATATTACTGTTAAGGTACAACCCTATTCATTACTTTTACTTATTTGTATTTTGAATTAACACTTGCAGGCGACCGTTGAAGAACGACACAATTTTTAGGTCTGAAAGCACGCGTTTCACTCTTTTTCCCTTGAACCGATTTTGTCTCAAATGGGTTTTCTGACAAGGTTTTTAACGAGGCAACAGCAAAATCGTGCTAACTTAGAATTGAAGGCTAGCTACGAACTAGTGTCAAAGGTCATGGCAACAGTATTCGAAGCTTCTCTATGATCGGCCTCGAACACTTGGGGGCATCACCCTCAGATAATGACTTTAGCAAGGAAAGAAACTTTGTGATCGAATGGTCTTAGCTCGATCGATAGGATTTACTGTAAGGGCCAAATGGTCAAATGAACAATGCCCACATAGACTGCTCGAACCCTGACATAAAGCTTGTACACATGTGTAACCATATATATTATGCATATAGACTTTAGCAAGGAAAGAAACTTTGTGATCGAATAGTTTCAGTTCGATCGATATGATTGCTCAAACAGTCAAATGAACCGTGCCCACATATACTGCTCAAGCCCTAAGACAAATCTTGTACACATGTGTAACCATATATATTATGCACAGAAATAAAAAGTAATTTCTACCTTGCGGATAAATATCTTATCCTTTAAAAATTTTCTTTCCTTTCTTTTCTCTTAAGGAATTTCCTACATTCGATCCTCTAAAGATATCGAGCCCAAGGGCCACTTTTATCTGGGTTCAAAGGATCGCTCTCACTCGGGGACTGCCATCCAAAGACAAACTCGGACGGCCCGAGCTATCAGAGCCCGGGGGCACAAGACCTATTAGGCAGTGCCCGAACCTTAAAGGCTATGGCCATCCCCATTCAGGGACTGTTATTTTGGGCAAGCCTGGATAACTGGGGGTAACAAGCCCACTAGGAAACACCCGAACTAAAAAGTCTACAGCCATACTAAAATAGCTCGGAGTTGTCTGAGACCCGTAACAAAAACAAGGCCTTAAGAATTTCTAAACCTGTTCAAAAGGCTACCCTCGGCAAATTTATCATCTAAAAAGTTCTAAATATTTTGGGGAAAGCTTCCGGTCATACCGACCCCCACAAATCGTAAACAAAATAATATCGAAAGAAAAGCTTGTTCGAATCTCTGGGCCAAACCTAAATATTACATGCTAAGGCATTTCGACAAGTCTTAAACAAAATAATATCGAGAGTAAGGCCTGTTTGAACCTCCGAACAAGACCTCATTATTACGTGCTAATGCATTCTTCACAATCATAAAGAAAAAAGTGAAAAGAAATAAGCTTAAAAACTGTTGAAGGGAAAAAGAGCCTTATATATAAAAAAAGATCTTTACAAAGGCCAAACGGCCTCGACAAAAAGGTACAAAAGTACAAAAACAAGGAAAAAACTACAAGGCATTTAAACGGCTTGGTCTCCACCGGAGCCCGCCTCATCACTCGGACCATCGGAGTCTTCTTCGTCCTCAGATCTGCCCGATCCCTTGGAGTCTTCTTCATCCCCGGGATATGCCAACTTCTTGACCTCAGCCTCGAACCCTTTAGCGGTGGCGATCTCGGCTGACACATCAAAACCTTGAGCATGAACCTCCTCGAGGGCCTCCTTTCGGGACTGCCACTTTGTGTATTCGACCGTGTCCCTTAGAGAGGTCCTGGGCTGCCTCGGCGTCGGCCTTATATTAGGCCACCATCTCATCAGCATCAGTTTTGGTCACTTCAACCACCGACTTGACCGCTTTGAGCTTCTTGGCAAGGTTTTCTCGATCGGAGATGGTCGAGCTTAGCTGATACTGGAGCTCCTATTAAGTGGAGATTTTGACTACTTATTAGCATTTTTTAGCTTTTGTTTTAGTCCAAAAGCGTTTAATTGTATTCCCAAAAACTAATGGCATGTGCTTAATTGCAGGAATATTGGAAGATGAACTCTCGAGATGAAATCCAACTCAAAAAGGAGTAATCTGAACTCAAGGACATAAAAGGAACATAAGCTCAGAAGTGCGGACCGCAGAATATCATCTACGGCCACAGATGATGAAGAAAAATCCAGCAGTGTTTGGTGCAAAGTGCGGTCCGCACATGAATTGTGCAGCCGCAAGAGCTGGGACGAGAGCAAAGTTCAGAGAGTATGCATTCCAAGTCCATCAAAAGTGTGGATCACACAGGAATGGTGTGGTCGCAAGAGTAAAAGTGCGGACCGCAGAAGATCTAGTGCGGCCACACATGTAAAAGTGTGGACCGCAGAAAGAGTGCCTTGCGGCCGCAGATCAGAATTATGTGGCCGCAGACTTCCAGTCCTGACAAGTTGAAGAAAAGTGCAGACCGCACATGGAATTGTGCGGCCGCAGAACTTCCCGAAGGGCATTTTTGTCTGAAATTTCCAGCCCTGTATAAATAGACGGGTTTCACAATTTTAGGTCAACTTTTAACATCAGCAGCTACAGTAGCAGTTTCTCTTTACTTCTTTTAGTAGTTTTTCATATTTTGAGCTATTTTAACATAGATTTTATCATTTTAATCTTGGTATATAAGTTTAATTATCATTTCTTCTTCTTTTTCTTCAATTTCAAGCATGAGTAGCTAGATTTTTATTAAGGTTGTGACCCAACCCTAGTGTGTAAACATTATGGGTGTTTAATTTAATGCTTGTTTATGGTTGGGTATTTTTTATTTAGCCTTGTTCATGCTTTAATTTGTGGAATTAATGGTTGCAAACATTAGTTCATGCCTATTTGACTTGGTCTCTACTTGAGAACGAGAGACTTAGTCTAGGAAAACTTGGCTAATAAGAAATTGGGTCAATCGAGAGATTGATAATCCCAATTAATGGTTTCAACCTAGAGATAGTAATAACCCGACTTGAGCTTTTATCAACCGTTTTGTGCAATACCCATTTGGACTTGAGAAAGTCAAATTGGGCAAAATCACTCTCTGACAGGGAGGTATTGAGTGGGTATTGAGTGTTGTTAGCTATAATACACCCAGATCAATAAGACAAGCATTAAGGTTTATATCCCATTAGGCAAACACCTAGGCGATGGTCATAGCCCTATGATTTTTATAAAACTTGAAAAACAACAAAAACAATTTCTTAGTTTTATTTCTCAGCTTGCACTCTTAGTTTTAAATTAGACTTAAAAACAACTCAAATTTGTAGAAGTGTAAATTAGGATAGTCAAATTCACATACTACAATAGATACTCCTAACTCCCATATATCGCTCCCTGTGGAAATCGACCCCGATTCTTGTTGGGTACTATCATTGCATTCGACCATTTCATAACCTTGAATTGAGGTGTGAAATTAGACGAGATCAATTTTTGGCGCCGTTGCCGGAGCGCTAAAAACGGTGTTAACTATATATTTAGGTATGTTTTTGAAATATTTTCTTTTCCTTCCTTATTACTAATGTGTTGAAAAATTGTAGGTGCAATCATGGCAAATAATGATCTTGAAAACATAGATCTGGGGGACGTGGACGTTGATTATGATCAAATGGATGAGGTCCCTCTTGAACCTCAAGCAAATAGACGAGGCCGAGCACCTTAAGACAATGTACCCGCTCCACCCCCACCTCCACCAAGAGCGGCTCCACACCAGGTGTTACCGAATGAAGGGTATTCAAGTGCTATAGTCCATCCTCGTATTAGGGTGGGCAACTTTCAAATAACCAACGTGATGCTAACTTTGTTCGAGAAATGAGGGTTCTTCACTGGTGCACCGAGTTAAAATGCATACAAACAATTGAAGGGGTTTGTAGATACTAATTGGGGGAGTAAACAAACTAATGTCTCCGAGGATGCCTTGAGGCTAAGGATTTTTCCCTTCTCTCTACAGGAGAAAGCTTTAGATTGGTTGAAACATTTGCCAAATCATTCCATTCATACTTGGGATGAATTAGCAGAGAAAATTATCTCTAAGTACTTCTCTCCCGGGCACATGGCTATTCTTTGGGATGAAATTCTAGCATTCAAGCAACAACCCAATGAACCACTACATGAGATATAGGAACGATATAGAACAATGGTGAAAGAGTGTCCCAACAATGATATGACAGAGAATATGATTCAACAAACTTTCTATCGGAGAATCAATACAACCAACTAATGTGTAGTGAATCAACTTGCCGGTGGGAACTTTATGACTATGCCTTATGCAGAGGCGTGCGATATTTTGGATGATATGACAGGTACTTCATCGGCGTGGCAATCCCGGGCTAATGTTCCACAAGGGGATCCCAATGTGATTCACCTTCATAAAGAATTGCATGACCATGGAAAGGCCATAGCCGAATTGACCACCACTATGAACAAATTGGCAAAGGCTCAACTTTAACAAGTGCAAAACCTGAGGCAAGTCAATACAATGGAGGGAGTAAACATGATGGTGAACAAACGGAGAACAAAGGGTCCGCAAGTGCAACAAAGAGTGGACAATTTTGTGTAAGATGATAGTGGATTTGATCAAGATGAATCTTACAATGACCAAGAAGAGGAGGTCCAATATGTGAACAACTTTCAAGGTCAAAGAAACAACTACCAAGGCCCTAGCCAACAACAATGGAGATCTCAAAATAATCAAGGCAATTGGAATTCTCACAACCAAGGTAATTGGAGTGGTGGAAACAATCAAAGCAATTGGAATAGCAACAGAATTGAAGTGGAGGCAATAATCAAGGGAATTGGTATAACAATAATAACCAAGTCAATTGGGGAGGCAACAATCAATGCGGGTGGAATAACAATCAAGGAAATCGGGGGGTCGGGTTCTCAAAGGCCCCCGATGTATCAACAACTGAGCAACCCACCTCCTTATCCTTCCCATGGTCCTAGTTCTTCCCACAATGAAATGGGCCATATTGAGAACATGTTCAAGCAAATGATGGAGAAGAATACCGATTCCGATACCCAACTTACCTCACACAACATATCGATCCGCAACTTAGAAGTGCAAATGGGGCAAATCTCTTGAGCTTTAAATTCTCGTCCTAAGGGGGAACTACCAAGTGACACAATGGTGAACCCAAAGGTTGGGAACAATATGGGACATGCCATGGCCATTACTACAAGAAGTGGAAGAGGTGGGAATGCACCCACCTCGAATCAAAGGAACTCGTGGATGATGAGCAAGTGGTAGAAGAAGAAGATATCCCTAACAATGTGGTGCAATCAAATGGTGAAGTGCAAATTGATATTGGTGACATGGTGGAAGAGATCAAGAGGAAGTAAACCCGTCAGGGGATCATGTTATTGACATATCGGAACCGGTAGTGCAAAAGGCTAAGGCACCATTGCCTAAGCCACCTCCTCCATATCCTCAAAGGCTTGACAAGCAAAATGGCGAGAACCAATTCAAAAAGTTCATTGACATGATGAAGAGTCTCTTGATAAATATGTCATTAGTTAAAGCCTTGGAGCAAATGCCCGGTTATGCAAAGTTTATGAATGATTTGGTGACAAAGAAGCGGTCGATAAATTTTGAAATTATCAAAGTCACTCATCAAGTGAGTGCAATTGTGCATTCGATAGCTCCTAAATTGCAAGATCCCAGTGCTTTCACAATCCCTTGTACCATTAGAAGTGCCGAGTTTGCCAAAGCTCTTTGTGATCTTGGGGCGAGTATCAATTTGATGCCCTATTTGATTTTCAAGACCTTGGGAATTGGGCAACCAAGACCCACATCTATGAGATTACAAATGGTCGATCGTACAATGAAGAGACCGTTAGGAGTGATTGAAGATGTATTGGTTTGTGTTGATAAGTTCATTCTTCTAGCGGATTTTGTTATTCTTGATTGTGAAGTGGACTATGAGGTGCCGATTATTCTTGGAAGACCTTTCCTTGCTATAGGGAAGGCTCTTGTTGATGTGGAAGCTGGAGAACTCACTTTCCGGGTGGGTGATGAAAAGGTGGTGTTCCACGTGTGAAAATCTATGCGGCAACCCAATAGCAATGAAGTGTGTTCTTTCGTGGACTTGGTGACCGATGTGATTATTGATGATACAAGTGCCACGATTAATGTGGGTGATATATTGGAGGCCGTCTTTCTCAACTTTGATGATGGCGAGATGGATGGCTTAATTGAATATGTGAGTTCTTTGCAAGGAATGGGGTCGTATAACTATGTACCACGAAAACTTTCCTTGGATCTTTTAAATAGGAAAACTCATCATACAAAGCCTTCAATTGAAGATCCCCCTACCTTGGAGTTGAAGCTATTGCCTCCACATCTTAGGTATGAATTTCTTGGCCCTTGTTCTAGTTTACTGGTTATTCTTTCCTCTTGTTTAACTAACGTGCAGGTTGACTCTACATTGGCGGTGCAACAAAAGAGGAAGAAAGCTATTGGGTGGACTTTGGAGGATATTTGGGATAAGCCTCGCATTTTGCATGCACAAGATTAACTTGGAGGAAGATGTCAAACCATCCATTGAACATCAAAAGAGACTTAATGGATCCATGCAAGATGTGGTCAAAAAGGAGATCATCAAGTGGTTAGATGCCGGGGTTGTCTACCCCATTTCTAACAGTTCGTGGACTTCTCCGGTGCAATGTGTCCCAAAGAAGGGGGCATAACAGTGGTCACCAATGACAAGAACGAGTTGATTCCCACAAGAACGGTGACTATGCGGAGAGTGTGTATGGACTATCGCAAACTAAACAAAGTCACGAGGAAAGACCATTTTCCACTCCCCTTCCTTGACCAAATGCTTGATAGGTTGGCCGGCCGTGCTTTCTATTCGGGCTACAACCAAATCTTTATTGCCCCGAAAGATCAAGAGAAACACTTTCACATGTCCCTATGGCACTTTCGCTTTCAAGCAGATGCCATTTGGCTTATGCAATGCACCGATGACCTTTCAAAGGTGTATGCTGGCAATCTTTACGGATATCGTAGAGGACTACCTTGAAGTTTTCATGGATGACTTATCGGTAGTCGAGGATTCCTTTAATGATTGTTTAGAAAATTTGGATAGAGTATTGGCAAGGTATGAAGCAACAAACTTGGTGTTGAATTGGGAGAAATGCCATTTCATGGTCGAGGAAGGCATTGTCCTTGGCCCCAAGATTTCAAATTATGTCATAGAGGTCGACAAAGCGAAGATAGAGATGATTTCTAAACTTTCACCTCCAACTTCGGTGAAAGGCGTGCGAAGTTTCTTGGGTCATGCGGGGTTCTACCGCTTCATAAAGGATTTTTCTAAAATGGTGAACCTATTGTGCAAGCTCTTAGAGAAAGATGCTAAGTTTCACTTCAATGATGATTGCATGAGAGCATTTGAATTGCTAAAGTTCAAATTGACAACCAATCCCATTATCACCGCTCCTAATTGGAGTATTCCTTTTGAGCTCATGTGCGATGCTAGTGATGTAGCGGTTGGATCAGTTTTGGGGAAACGCATCAATAAGGGTTTACATCCGGTCTACTATGCTAGTAAGACCATAAGGCTTGCCCAAGTCAATTACACCATTACAGAAAAAGAGATCCTTGCCATTGTATTTGCAATTAAGAAGTTTCGCCCATACTTGATGGGTGCAAAGGTTATTGTTCATACGGATCATGCGGTACTTCACTATCTTATAAGCAAGAAAGATTCAAAAGATCATTTGATGAGATGGGTGCTATTGTTGGAAAAGTTTGACATTGACATCCAAGATCGAAAAGGGAGTGAAAATCAAGTGGTAGAACACTTGTCTCGTTTGGAGGAGAAGGGGAGGCTGCATGATGGACTTGAAATCAATGACTGCTTCCCGAACGAGCAACTCTTGTCTATTTCAATGAAGGAGGTGCAATGGTTTGCCGATCTAGCAAACTTCCTTGTGTATGGAATCATCCCGGATGAGTTCTCTTCAAATCAAAGGAAGAAGGTCAAATGAGATTGTCAAGATTATTATTGGGATGAGCCATACCTTTTTCGGATTTTCATGAATGGGGTAATTAGAAGATGTGTACCGGACGAAGAGCAAAATGTTATTCTTGAGGCTTGCCATTCTTCACCTTATGGTGGTCACCATGGTGGAGCAAGAACGGCGACCAAAGTGCTAAGTCGCGGTTTGTATTGGCCCACTCTTTACAAAGATGCAAGTAATATGGTTAAAATATGTAATGAATGCCAACGGGCCGGTGGAATCTCGAAAAAGAATGAAATGCCTCTCACTACCATTTTGGAGATTGATATCTTTGATGTGTGGGGTATTGACTTCATGGGTCCTTTTGTGAGTTCTTGTGGAAACACCTACATCTTGGTCGCGGTTGATTATATGTCTAAATGGGTTGACGCCATTTCTCTACCTAACAATGAAGCGAGAAGTGTGGTGGCGTTCTTGAAGAAGAATATTTTCACAAGATTTGGTACTCCGCGGGCTATCATAAGTGATGGGGGGTCGCATTTTTTGCAACAAGGATTTTTACCCTTTGCTTAGCAAGTATGGTGTCACTCATATAGTTACGACTCCCTATCATCCACAAGCTAGCATTCAAGTGGAAGTTTCCATATGGGAGATAAAGAGTATCTTGTCCAAAACAGTAAATGCTAACTGGACGGATTGGTCAAAGAAGCTTGATGATGCACTATGGGCTCATCAGACTGCTTTCAAAACTCCTATCGGTATGTCTCTATACCGGTTGGTATTTGGTAAATTTTGTCATCTTCCGGTAGAACTTGAGCACAAAGCCATGTGGGCTTTAAAGAAGTTGAATCTTGATTAGGATGCTACCGCTAACTTGCAGGTTGCACATTTGAATGAATTGGATGAGTTCTGGTACCATGCATATGCAAGTTCGTCCTTGTACAAAGAGAAAATGAAGTACCTTCATAACAAATACATTCGGAACTAGGAGTTCAAGGTGGGCGATCTTGTTTTGTTGTTCAACTCACAGTTGAAGATGTTTCCCGGAAAGCTGAAATCTAAGTGGAGTGGTCCCTTTTAAATTGTGAGTGTGACACCTTTTGGTGCTTTGGACTTGAAGAACAAAAATGAGGAGGTATTCTGAGTCAATGGTCACCGGGTGAAGCATTATTTGGGAAAGGTTGACTATGGCCACGTGGTGGCCGTTATGCATTTCAACTGATGATAATCTGCATCGTGTCGCGACATTAAATCAGGCGCTTCTTGGGAGGCAACCCGCATTTCTTTTTCTTTTATTTTTTTCTTTTGTAGATAGGTGTTATTTTTGAGCTAACTGGATTTTAAGTGTGTTGCAGGGAGGAGTGTACCTTATAGGAGTTGTGCCCAAAATATTGGCTAAGTATGGAAAAAGTGCGGACCGCATGTATATTGTGCGGACCGCACAATTGTGATTGCTACAGCAAAAGGGAATCGCAGCCGGACAATTGCAGTGCGGATCGAACAAATCGAAAAAGGAAAATGTAAACTCTATGAAGTTTGGTTTGTCAGAGAAATGGCCAAAGTGCGGCCGCACAAAAAAATCTACGGTCCGCAACAAAAATCTGTGACCGTACCACAAATTCTGCGGACCGTAAATCAGCAAGGGCTTCTGAGCCCCAGGTAATAGAGTGCGGACCGCAGAAGGAATTCTGCGGCCGCACTCAGCCCTTTGTCCCTCAAGTCAGAACCATTAGTATAAATAGTAGACCTAGGGCTATTGTTCCTCTTTTTCCCTCTCTGAACTCTTCACAGTGTAAAAAATTGAAATTTCGTGTTAATTAGCTACTTACAAGCCTAACAATTGTTGATCACTCATCTCGTGTGCAAATTCATCTCTCGTATGCATCATCATCTTAATTAACTTCTTTTAATTTTTAGATTTTGAGCAAAATTTTGAACCATTTTTCTGTGAATCTATTTGAACAATCTTTTGGGGTGAATATATAGTGGGGTAGACTGGTAATTGCTCTAAGGGGTATGGGTAACTTGATTATCATGCTTAACTGTTAAAACCATGTCAAATTTGTGCAAAAATTAAAAACCCTAAAATATCTGATCAATTTTGTTTTGAAACTTGTGGCCGTACAAAGAATTGTGCGATCCGCAGAAGTTGAGATTAGGGTCTTGGGTCAAGCATGATTCTGCAGCCGCACTGAAAATTGTGCGGGCCGCAGAAATCTCATCGCGGCCGCAGAAAAGTAAGTGCGGCCGTAAAACAGCCCAATCTCTGTCTTCAGAGAGTTCGCATTTTGTGAATCTGATGTGCGGACCGCACTTCAGTTCTGCGGTCGCACTAATAATTGTGCGGACCACACTCCCATACCCTACAAGCATGTTTTTCACTGTCTCTTTAGTGTGTTCTTATATGTTTACACTTGAATTACAATTGACACCTAATGTTGCTTGTTACAGAAAATGGTTAGATCTCGAGGCCGAGGAGATACTTCAAAGGGGAGGGGTGAACCTTCTATAGGCCGAGGCAAAAGTACTTTACCCCTCGCCCTCCAAATGCGGAGCCCTCCGAATCCAGTTCTTATGCCCCATCTAGGGAAGCATCGGAGGGTAACTCAATTCAAGAGCAGTCGGCTGTCCAATCAAAGCCACATGAGAGCTATCAACTCGGGGACGGGCCTTCCATATCACATAGCACCTTCGAGGGTTTGGAGAATGCCAGTTAGGCTTTCGAGCCCTCCTCTACACTTGTCCCTAAGGCACCAGTGACTATAGTGGATGCCATTCTGGATGATGGTCGAGGGGGAGATAGTATAGTTGCCGGCCTTGAGCGGTTGAAGAAGAAAGAGGTCTGGGAGGACCGGTTCGTCAGTCTGGCTGCCTTCACTAGTTTCTGTGAGTGATGTCTAGTTATATTGCTCACTCTTGAGCGACAGTTCCAACTGAAAGACCTTGAAAAATACAATCCGGCAGTTTTGAAGTAGTTCCGAGAGCGGAAGGGGTGGATGTGGTTCACCCAGAGTGTAGTGGACGCAAAGGAGTATCTTGTCTGGGAGTTCTACGCCAATGTGGTGCACATAAAGAAAGGGACAAAAGTGACCAAAGTTAGGAATCTGAAGGTGCGGTTTGACTAGAACACATTGAACACCTACTTGGGGTTTGATGATGTTGAGCCTGCACAATACTTGGAGAAGCTGGCAATGGGAGATACAACTTGCCCATGGCTAGCTGAGATTCTTGCAGCTCCGGGGCCACCACCACCATGGATTACAACACGGGTTCCTATTAAGCGAAACACCCTAAACTTGAGGCAAAGGGATGGCAGACCTTTGTCTGCAGCAGACTAGATCCATGCCAGAATGAAACAAACCTTCATATCCTGCGGGCAGTTCTAGTCGCCTCCATCATGGTCGGGTAATCGATCAATGTGGATCCTGTGATGTCGGCCAACATGTCTGTGGTCGCCAGGCAAGTTGATACCTGCTACCCGTATCCCAACACCATTACTGAGTACCTTACCGATGCACGGGTGGAGCCGAGAGATTTTGATATGAAGGTTCGAGCTAAGAATCCCTTTCCATGGTATTCTCTGATAGATGCGCGCAACCCTAAGAGAAAGGGTTAGCTGACTACCACCATAGGCCAGTCTGATGAGCCATCGGTGGTAGCTGCAGAGACAGACGACATGCCATCCACTTTAGCAGAGCCTTCAGCCAGTGCAGCAGTTATGCCCCCACCTTCACCCTCAATGCCTTCCACCTCGGCTTTGAAGCCGGTGTCGATGCCTACTGCCCCACTATCTGCGCTGCGAGTCTCCCAGACATTAGCGAGCCTCAACAATTGAATGCAGATAGCTACTACAAAGCTATCTGACATATCCAGTAATGTTGCAGCACAGTCATCCATTCTGGCACCCCAGATTCCTCCCACAGTTGAAGAAACCTTGAAGAAGCTCCTGGAAAATCAAAACACAATCATGGCCACTTTAGTACAGCATGGGTCAGTGATCGAAAAGTTGGGTAAAGAGGTAAAGAAGATGAGAAAGCGGCAGGCCTCTAAGAAGTCAGTGGACGAGCTTCAGAGCCAGGTTACGAAGCTTGCGACAGCAGGAGACATTCCATTTGGCATGTTGATTGACCTGCACCACCCAGGCCCAGATCCTACAGTACCTACAACACCTAGAGTACCAGCTCGCCAGTCTGAGGAGCCAAACATTGCTGCTGACACTGCCAAGGCAGTACGTCAGATGTTCACCAACTCAACCACTCTTGGAGTTGAGGATGATGAGATCCAATTGGATGAGGCTGAGGTCGGTGCCACTGCTGGGGACACAGAGCCATAGGGAGTTTTTTTCACTCTCACCCTTCCTTTATTCTTATTTTGTTAAGCATTGGAGACAATGCTTATTTTTATCCGGGGGGTAGGGGTGGGGGTGGAGTTTATTTAATATACTTTGATGATTCTGAGACATATTGTCTTGTAATAAATGACAGTATCTCTTTTTCCTTATTCTGTATACTTTGTACTTTTCCTTTCTCATTATGTATATATTCTCTCTTCTCTCTCATTATGTATATTCGTTGCGTTTTCAATAACTTTTTGCTTTATAGCTTCTTTATCATTATGTTTGTTTTCTTTTTGAATTAGTAGCTTCTTTTTGATTTAATAGCTTTTTTTTTATGTTTTAATGGTTAATAAGCTTTTGGTTTTCTTAATGACACGGTTCTTTCCAAAGGTAGTTTTTGTGTGAACCGGGTGACTCTTTCCCACGATGGATGGCGTGACAACCTTCTTAAGGGATTGAGTCCTTTTTGGTGTTTAGATAATAATAGTAGTAGTAGTAGTAATGAATAAAAAGAACTAATTGAGTCATGCTCGAAGAGTCAAACATACTTCGCTTGGTACCAACACACTTAACTACGTGCTTATGGTTAAAAATAAGGTTTGGAAAGAAATAGCTCTAGTTAGTGACCTTGTGACTCTTGTGTTGACTTAGGCAATCATCGAGTGGTTTAATCAAACCATAGTGATATTCAATCTTGAATATGGTCGTTGTGGGCCCTCGACTCTGTCCTCTTTAACAATCCAGCTGCGTGAGAGGTGAGATGTTTTTGTTGCAAGTCCAAGTACCCATGCGAATGGCCTAGAACTTGCCCCAAATGTGTTTCAAGGCAAAATCTTACGTTTTACTTGGCTTGAGAAATGATTATAGGCTCTCCTTGACCCACTTGTAGTTTTCCATTGCCCACCAATGATGTTTTTCCTAGTCAACCCATATGAGTCTCGAACCTTTCTCATTTGATAACCGTGTTACAAGCCTTTACCCATTTTGTCGTGACCCTCTCTTGGCACCCGAGCTTTCCTTAACATCTTGCAAAACAATTGGCTAAAAATATAAGTTTAAGGGAGAGACGAGGAACTTGAAAGAGGCATCAAGGCACAAAAAGAGAAAAGAAATAAAGAGAAGGGAGGGAAAGAAAAGGAAAGAACAAAAAGAAAAATGCAAAAAAGATAGTGAATAAGTTGAAGAGTTGAAGGGATTCAAAGAAAAGTAATGATACAAAGCATGGAGAAAGCAAAGAAGGAGAAAATAAATGTCATGATCAAGAAAGAGTGATGTTAAGTCTCTCTAGTTCCCCCAAGGAAAAGGAAATGCCTCACAGAATTGGCAAAGCATGAGCCAAGAACAGAAAATGGAGTGCTTAAGGAAAGATGAACTCGTTTTATCATAGCATATCCAACCTTAGTCCAAAAGCCTTAATTTCACTCCGAAAAAGCCCTACGTGATTTCAAGTCGAGTGAGCTTACATTAGTGGTGATCTACATGAGGGGCAAGCCTATGGTACTTAAAGCCATACTTGCAACATTCTTTTAAGAGAGATGAGTGAACATTTCACAAATCTTTGGATTGAGTGCTAAAATTCTTAAGCGAGATAGGCAAACGGAGAATAGAGGAGGAGGAGTTTGGGATCCACAATGACCTACATGAAAGAGCGAGCTTCCTCGATAAGTAAAGTCAACTCTTAATGCTCAAGTGTCACATTAGAACTATTTGTGCATAAAAGTTTAACTTGTTGCCTTGACGATAATTCATAAGTGGTGTGGGTAATTGTTGGTCCCAATTGATGTATAAATGACTCACTTTTGAGGACAAGCAAAAACTTAAGTTTGGGGGAGTTGATAAGTGGGGATTTTGACTACTTATTAGCACTTTTAGCTTTTGTTTTAGTCCAAAAGCATTTAATTGTGTTACTGAAAACTAATGAAATGTGCTTGATTGCAGGAATATTAGAAGATGAAATCCCGAGATGAAAACCAACTCAAAAGGGAGTAATCTGAAATCAAGGACATAAAAGTCATGGAAGCTCAGAAGTGCGGACCGCAGAATATCATCTGCGGCCGCAGATGATGAAGGAAAAGCTAGCAAAGTTTGGTGCAAAGTGCGGTCCGCACATGAATTGTGCGGCCGCAAGAGTAAAAGCGCAGACCGCAAAAGATCGAGTGTGGCCGCACATGTAAAAGTGCAGACCGCAGAAAGAGTGCCTTGCGGTCGCAGATTAGAATTATGCGGCCGCAGACTTCTAATCCTGACAAGTTGAAGAAAAGTGCGGACCACACATGGAATTGTGCGGCGGCAAAACTTCCCGAAGGGGATTTTTGTCTGAAATTTCCAACCATGTATAAATAGATGAGTTTCACAATTTTAGGTCAACTTTTGACATCAGCAGCTACAGTAGTCGTTTCTCTTTACTCCTTTTAGTAGTTTTTCATATTTCGAGCTATTTTAACATAGATTTTATCATTTTAATCTTGCAATATAAGTTTAATTATCATTTCTTCTTCTTTTTCTTCAATTTCAATCATAAGTAGCTAAATTTTCACTAGAGTTGTCACCCAACCCTAGTGTGTAAACCTTATGCGTGTTTAATTTAATGCTTGTTTATGGTTGGGTATTTATTATTTAGCCTTGTTCATGCTTTAATTTGTGGAATTAATGGTTGCAAATATTAGTTCATGCCTATTTGACTTGGTCTCTACTTGAGAAAGAGAGACTTATTCTAGGAAAACTTGGCTAACAAGAAAATAAGTCAATCGAGAGATTGATAATCCCAAGGGTTCAACCTAGAGATAGTAATAACCCGACTTGAGCTTTTATCAACCGTTTAGTGCAATACCCATTTGGACTTGAGAAAGCCAAATTGGGCAAAATCACTCTCTGACCGAGAGGTATTGAATGGGTAATTGAGTGTTGATAGCTATCATACACCCCGATCAACAAGACAAGCATTAAGGTTTATATTCCATTAGGCAAACACATAGGCGATGGTCATAGACATAGGCTTTTAACAAAACTTGAAAAACAACAAAAATAATTTCTTAGTTTTATTTTTCAACTTGAACTCCTAGTTTTAAATTAGACTTAAAAACAACTCAAATTTGTAGAAGTGTAAATTAGGATAGTCAAATTCACATACTACAATATATACTCCTAACTCCCATATATAGCTCCCTGTGGAAATCGACCCCGACTCTTGTTGGGTACTATCATTGCATTCGACCGTTTCATAACCTTGAATTGAGGTGTGAAATTGGACGAGATCAACTCCTCAATTCTTTGGGCCTACACCTTGGCCTTTTCCTTTATTTCCCGAAGTTGGACCTCTGCCGAGGTCAACTGCGCCCGGGCAGTCTCCTTTTCCAAGGCCAGACGGTCTATCATGCCTCTCCATTCTTCAGCCTCGACCTTGACTACATCCATCTCGGCTCGGAGTTGGTCGACCCTTTCAATCTTCTATTGGACCTGTAGGTTCTGACCGTTAGTCGTCGTGTTTAGCTCATCGTCACTAACTTCAAATATTTTTACTCGTTCAACCAGGTCGGCGTGTTCCTTCTGAGCCACCTCCAACTCAGCTCGAAGGCTTTTAGCCTCTCCTTCACGTTGCTTGCTGAGGAGTTTGTAGGTGTCTCTCTTCTCAGTGAGCCCTCGGACTTTGGCTTCAAGCTGGTTCAGCTCATCCCGATACCGAAGGAAGGTTTCATGATGAAGCACCGAGGCCTACAAAGTCAAAGAAAAATGTTAGGATTATCTATGGATTAGTCTAAGTACAAAAGAAGAAATTGAAGCAATCGATAGATATTTAAAGTTACCCGGTCCAGTGCCTGTTGTGCTTCGTTGAACAGGTAGGGCGCATCTACCTCGTACATCTTGGCTTGGTCTTCCTCGGTCACCAGGAACCGAAGGTAACTGGCCATCCCTACAGGGGCGGAGAGGACCCGAGCATCCTTCGAAACAGAGATGATGATGGATCGCATCCGGTCAGGATCCACACTCGGAGCTGGGAACTGGTTGATCAGTTTCGGGCTTGAGGAAGACCCGCTTGATCCCGAAGATGGACTTTTTTTCGATACCTCTAAGTCACCCAATCCGGTGACATCCTCCATGGCAGTGGAATCCACACCATCAAAAAAGCCATTGAAGGGGTCGTCCGCTCCACAGGCCCCCTCGTTGGGACGCTCTTTCACCGTTTGGGCCTCGTTATACATGGACTCAGTAAACGAGGGTGATTCAGTGATGTCTACCACACTGAGTGCTTCCTTCGGGGCACTTCCCGCATCCCGGGAAGCCTCGGATCCGGCCTCCTCTTCGACCTCCTTAGCTTGAGGCAGGTCAGCCTCAAGGTTCTCGGGTTCGGAGGCCCCTTGCCCTTCGAGCTGCGATGACATGTGGGCCATCAGGACAAAGGATTCTTCTTCTTCTTCTTTGGATTCATCTTTCAGCCGGTAGAGCTAATCAAAAGGTGGTGCTTGGGCACTGGTGACTTCTTTTGGCTTGCGTACCAGCCTCCTTCTTGTTTTTTTTCTCTCCGAGCTCGGGGAACTCGGACCTCTTTTTCTTTTGTTCTCTTCGGCCTGCCTTGGAACAGGGGACTCAATAGATAAGTTCTCGCCATCGGATGGAGGCCTCAGTTCGGAATTCTTGGATAAACCTGCAAAAAAGTAAAGGAATTGAGGACTTAATGATAAAAGAGGAATCCAAATATTACCTACTCAGGAAAGGAGACTCACCGTGGGAATGGGCCTCCCAACGGCCCTTAGAGAGCTTGAGCCATGAGCGCTCGGAGTAGGGCATCTGTTATACGATACCCTCAACCCACTCCTTGAGTGAAGGGACAACAATTCGGACCCGAGCGATGGCCGCACCACCACAAAACACCGATAAGAAAGAAGGAAATTAGTATAAAATTGACTTTCGAAAGAAAAATTATACTTAAGTGAGGTATTCCACTTCTCGGGGAATGGCCTGCACTCGGCTGGGATTAAGTCCGAATTCCTTACTCGGACAAAACGGCCTTTCCAGCCCAAATCTCGGTCCTCATCAATACTTGAGAACGGGGCTTTGTTGGCCTGTCGTACAAGCTTTATTAGTCCCCCCAGAAGATTCGGGGACTGTATAAGCATAGAAGATGTTCACAAAGAACCGGAGGAGGATCACGATCCTCCACAACGATGGGTGAATCTGGCTTAGGCACACGTTGTACCTTCTGCAAAAATCCAAAAAGACCGGATCCACTGGGCCCAATGTAAAGGGATAAGTGTGAACACTTAGGTATCCCTCGACATGGGTGGTAATGGCTTCATCAGGGTCGGGGACCATTATGTCCTTATCGGTCCAGTTACAGTATTTTCGGACCGGGGGGAGGATTTCTTCACTGATCGAGCAGATGTATCTCGAGACCTCCTCACACCAGCCTTGTATGGAGGAAGGTTTTTCAACCTTGAAATCGGCATTGACCGAGCATCCTCCGTGGATGAACATTTTCAAATGGGCTTCAGGTACCGGTTCGTCGATGACAGCGTGCGAAACAGTCTCTTCGGCTTCAGTAGCCGGCCACAAAGTAGAAGGGGCTTCTTTCTGGGGAACGGTTTTAGAAGTTTCTGCCATTTCTTTAGAAAATGGAGGGAAAATGGGGAAGGAAAGAAAGTTGAAAGATTGTACTTGTTAGCTTGAGGTGAAGATGGACAAGAATTGTAAAAGATCTCAAATAACCAAAGTAAAAGTGCTAGAAAGTATTGAAACTTTTAAGGTACGAGGATAGAAGGTTTAGATGTAAAGTTAAAAGGAACGAAGGAAGAGGTATTTATAGTATTTCAGCGACGGTTCGCATCCAGGAATGGCCGACCGGCGGCTGACATGCATTTAATGCCATCAAGACTTGCTTGACGAGATGTTTCGATTGTTTTGTCGTATATGTCATAGTGTATCGAAGTAAGAATCGTAAGCTCATGTCGTTTCTCGTCGTCTACTCTCCAAAAAATGAGGGGACTATCTGTATACAGTCGAAATCGAGTTCGTGGTATATCCTAACCTCCGACATGGTAAGCCAGGCTCGAGACATGACAACAAAGGACTGAAAATCGACCCCAAGTCCTACCGGGCTAGAACCCGGAGACAGGACGCTTGCCTTCGAGAATATCGAGGTCGTGAACCCGGAATCGGTCCTAGCCTCAAACGACTTTGAAAAAACATTACCAGCATAGCCAATGGAAGATCGAAATATCCGTGACCGGTCGGATATTACGGCGGAAATCTCGGCACGTACTGATAAAGAACTGGCAATCAGTAAATCAAAAGATTTTCTATCTTTTATAAAATTGTACCTAAAGTAGGACTCCTCTACTATATAAAGAGGGTCTGATAATACATAAAGGATATTGTAACACGCATTCCAAGGCAACATATCATTATTTTTTCTGTTATTAGTTCTTTTGCTTTCATTCGTCAGTGCTTGTCGTTACGATTCCGATGATCGAGGGCAAATATTTCACTAAGGCTTAAATCGTCTTACTCGTGTGGTTTGAGCTTACTTCATCCTTATTTATTTAATTTGTCTTTATTTACTGCTTTTGTATCAAATAAATCCGAGTATCCTTAAAAGTACTTACAAATTTAATTATTATCCGATTTTAAGGAAAAACAATAACTTCTAGATAAATACTTTGACATTCATGGTTATAAGGACAAATAGATCGAACATAAAGTCACTTGAAGAATAAGAGGAAAAACTGCTCGAGACACAAAAGGTTAACTTCACCTTCAAAATCTTCCACATTTAATCCTTATTATATTTATTCAAGGTAAATGCGGCAGAAATGCCAATCCACCTAGACAGGTTCTACAGTACTTATCTTTTCCACAGTTATTGCTCAAGTTCATATGCCAAGGTCCTATCATGTTCAGATGAAAGCAAGGGCATCTAGTTTTCAACCATTACGAAAGAGTAGGTTTCTGGTACTAGGAGGAAGAATCAAGAAAATTGGAACATCAACGTCTCAATTGTAAAAAATGCTGGGGTCGGATCTACATATTCATTATTCATATCATTAATTCCACTGGAGCTCATCTGAATTCAATAAAAGGCAAATGGAATTAAAAAAAAAAAAAAAAAAGTAGAAGTTCTCTATATTTTTTACTGGTATATAATTAGCCGATAAGACTGAAGGACTCCTAGAAACCATTGGAATACTAACATGATTAAAACACAAGCTACAAAAAGTGAAAAATACCACTCGTGGTATCATTAAAAAATGAAGCTCTACACACTAGAAAACGTCAATTGCTAATTCTTTGTGATCATCCAATTCAAGTTCAGGTACATAATATTATATGCTCTTTTTTTTTTTTTATAAAAAAAGGAAGAACCTTAACAAGTGAAGAGACCAACGTCAAGACATGACATTTCAGTTTACTTTTTCCCTATTTTCAATCCATCTACTTAAAATTTACTTACTTCTAAGAAAAATAGTATCCATTATTTAAGAAAAAAATGTGAACACATAAAACTTTTTCACTATGAGTATTCTGTGTAATATCCTCTTCTCCTTGTAAGTAGAGAGAGGAGTGCAGGAGGGAAGGGAGAGCTAATGAATTGTATTCCCATCATAATATTCTTAGAAGATTTACACTCATTGTTAAGGAAGCTGATCCTTGCAAGTTATTATGATGCTAGAAATGGGATAATCTAGCTCGGAAAAAGTAATACTACTACTTATTGATGATAGATCGAAAGTTGTTTGATTCACATTATGTACAGTAGTTATGTAGCATAATAACACAACAATTAGGGTGTGTTTGGTACAAGGAAAATATTTTCCTAGAAAATGATTTTCATAAAAAATATTTTCCTGAAAAATGAGTAGTTTTATCACTCTTATAATAGTTCTATTTTGGTGGGTAATGGGCGAGGCTGGGGTGGATGGTGTGTTCTGGGGGAAGGGGTAGGGGGTAGGGGGTTGGGTTGGTTTGAGGGTGGGGTGGGTGGGGGTTGGTGGGCATAGGAAATATGGTGGAGAAGGTTGAAAAAATATTTTGGAAAATATTTTTCCTCCTTTTGATAAGGAAAACATTTTCCTCCAATTGGAGGAAAAATGTTTTCCAAAATATTGAAACCAACCAAACATGAAAAAATTAAAAAATAAATATTGAAACCAACCAAACATGAAAAAATTAAAAAATATTTTTCGAAAAATATTTTCCTTCATACCAAACACACCCTTAATGTGGTATTAATAACAATACAAGAATCATTGTATTGTGTATGAAAAACAACACATGGCTTGTTATATGGAGAATCGATGGTGATATCAAAATAAAGAATTAGACTTTTGAATCAGATTATACTTCGTAAAATCAATTGAGAATGAAGAGTAAAATAAATATCCATCTTGTATGGATACGGCATGCATTAGGGCTAAAATGAGTCTTAATTACCTAGTTACCTAGTCTAAAGAGAAATGTCACTTGCTGAAATGACATGCATTAGGGCACAAATGAATCTTGAATTTACTTAATTCCAAAGATAATTGCACTCAGATGAATGCAAAATAAGTATAACAAGGGTAATAGAAGATCGTATCCACTATGAATGACATGTGCATTGGGGCTTAAATGAGTCTTTGATACACTACTAGAAATTCGGCCAAAACCGACCGCGCGATTTTTTAAAATATTTTATTTTTTAATTTTTTTTTTACGAAACCGTCCGACTTCGGTCGGTTTGTTTTATCGCAAAAATACGGAAAATTATTTTAGCATCCTGCGGAATTTATTTTTTAAGAAACTGACCGAAATCGATCGATTTTTCATATAAAATAAATTAAAATTAATATTCAAAAAACCGACCGAAATCGGTCGGTTATTTCAGTCAGTCATTTTAAAAAAACCGACCAACTTCGGTCGGTAATTCTATATTTTTAATAAAACTGACCAAAATCAATCGGTTATTTTCGTGCAAAAATAACCGATAAAAGAGTACAAATAAATTAAAAGAAAGTCATAAACCAAAATGTACCAATAGTCTAGTAGTAGAATAGTATTCTGCCGACCCTGGTTCGAGTCCTAGATGGTATATTTTTTAATTGCATAATTAAAAATACCGATCGAATTCGGTCGGAAAATACCGACTTCGGTCGGATTTTTCGGCAGATTTTTCTTTTTGGGTCGTTTGTGAAAATTAATTTACCGATCGAAATCGGTCGAAAATTGCGACCGACATCGGTCGCTATTTTTTACCGACCAACTTAATTTTGAGGGATTAAAGTCGATCGGAAATCGGTCTGTTTTTCCAGTTTTCCGACTGATTTCGGTCGGTATTTTTGGACGGTTTTAGGCAGTTTTCTATTAGTGATAATTCAAATAAGAAACAAATAACAAAACACAATATATAACTTGCAAATACAACCAGATCTCTCTATAATAGCATCCTCATATAACAGTTATTCACTATAAAAGTCAAGTTTTCTTCAGAACTGATTTTTTAAGTTATATTTTACCTCTCTATAACAGCTTTTTTTCTATAACAGCAACAACCATATTTATAGCAGAACGCTCTTTGTAAAATTACCCCTCTATAACAAGCATGTAGAATCTTTAAGGTTACTAATTATAATTCTACAAATATGCATATAATCTTTTCCAATGAATAAAGTTTTTATTTTGAATAAGATAAAAGATTTCAAGATTTGCACATGATATCTTTTCCACTAGACAAATATTAAAAAAAGATTGTTATATATACACATAAGACTGTTATAGAGAAGGTTGACTGTAACAGGCATATACATACACACGCACAAACACTTTTTATGTTTTGTATGTGTGTATATATATACACACACCCATATGTTGAGATAAACTAAAGCTTTAAACATACTAAACATTTTACTACACCCATGGACCTTAATTGTTTTCCCCCTTTTGACATCCAATTGAAGCACTTCAATGAATAGCCGTTACTTTCACATGCCTGCCACACTATTATCTTGACACTACTTTTTTTTCAAGCTAGTAAGGGAGTAAAAATTATTTGCTGTGATAGCCAAGACGAAGCTCCAAATCGACTTCTTTTTCCTCCACATTCTTATTCATGGTTTTATGATGATCACTTATACGCGGGGAACCAATTCCCAGACTTAAGCTAGCATCTATATAGTTCTCATCGGGACGATAATTAACATGTTCATAGTTAGGATTTGGAGCTTGCAAGTAATTAAATTGGTAATTTATTTGTGCCCTTGTAGCTAAATAATAGTGATCTTGCTTATCATTTAAAGCAGGTGCATTAGCTTCATGGGATTTTCTTGAAGATTATTGATCAGAGTTGTGCTTATAATTGGCCTTCGCCTTGTCTTTCCTGTGGAGGTTCATGTGACCTCCCAAAGCTTGAGCGTTTGTAAAGCCTCTCTTGCGGCGAGTACTGATGTTTTATACTTCAATCCTACACAAGAGGGGTGATTTGTGTGGTGTTCAATTTTTCGCGTGCACATATTATAGAAGGCCCTGGTTCTCCGATGTGTTCCTTATACTACAGTTGCGGAATAATAAATGTAGAAAGTAAAGAACACAAGTATTTTACGACCTACTTCCCAGTAGTATTGTTTCCAACACTCCACTAAATCACTGAGCCAAAAACAGCGTTTATATAACTCTTGTAAACCTAAGGATTACCTCTAACCCTTTGTGGAAATTAGCCTCAGGCTATTGCGACAACTCCAAGTTAACTCTAACTTGAACAATACAACTCAAAGTAGCTAGTACAAACGCTTTTAGAGAAAGCTGAAAGGTACAACTCTAAAGCCCTACTACAATTGAACTAGACTAAAAGACAGACACTTGGAACTGGTTCTTCTATCTGGTTCATGTAGCTTTAAGTTCGCACACTTGAAACACACAGGAATTGCTTGCAAAATGCCTTGTTATTTTGCTCTCAATTCTTGCTTAACTTCAGCGTTTGTGCGTCGCCTGTAAAAGAGAACAAACTGATATTTATAGAGTTAGTAGAATAAGAAATAACTAGAGTTCTAATGCATTACTCTTCCATGGTGGAAGAGTTCTAGTTATTTTCAACTTCTAACTCATCCCTTATCTAGGATAGAGTTCTCTTCAAGTAAGGAGTCCCGCTCCTTATCAATTATGCAACCTTTTCGTTCAGGAGATATCAGATATAACCACTTGTGCTTATTCCCTTCACGTGCATTCCTTGTGCTTGAATCTACTTGTGCCCTATGTATACTGTGTATGGACCTGGTTCATACATGTGTTTCTTTGTCAATCATCAATACAAACTTACTCAGGCCAACAAATTCCCCCTTTTTGATGATGACAAACTCTGTGCTTTTCATAAGCATGAAACCTATTTCAACTCAGCTCAATATCAACACATTGTTAGAACACTTTCTATTTTAAAGTCACAAATCATCAAGGACCAGGTTCATTAGCTTATAAACATCACAATCCAAAGCAAAAAGCACAACCTATCTTCCCCCTTTTGGCATCATCGAACAGTTGCATAATTAAGTTATATAACAAGATTTTAGCAGATCTTACTCATGGCCACCGAGGCTACTTCACATGCAATTATGGATTCAAGTTTCTCTTATCAATCTAAGGATATTAGCCATCTAAGAAATATCAACAAATAATTAGAGCAAAAGCAATGATTATAATTGATAAGAGCCATCCAAAAAGTGTAAAAGGAAATAAAGTACTACACCTTGAGCAAAAAGACAAAAACAATCCCATTCTGGTCATTGGTTTTCAAACTAGGATAGGAAGGGTTTAAGGCTGTGAAGGACCAGGTTCTTCGTTTCTAGCCTGAAGTAGTTTCAACATGTCATGAAGAATGACTTCATTCTTCTCTTTATCCTTTGCAAGCTCAGACCTGAGAGCATCCCTCTCAGTTTCTACTTCAGCTAGCCTCTTTTTCAGCCTCTCAAACTCAGCATCCTTAGCTCCACTCTCCTGCTCCAAGGCTCTCACTTTGCTGTTCACAGGCACCCTCTTGGATGAACCAGGTTCTTTGGAAGTAGCATGGACTTCATAGTCACAAACAAGGTGTTAACCCTAAAGTGATCTGTACTTGTGCTAACATCCCATTTCTTGAGGGGAACCTTAAAGTGAGCAAGCACATGAGTGAGAATGAACACATAGGGTATGGTATGAGTTTTAGTGCCAGAGAGTATCCTATCAATGAGCTGGATTATAAATCCCCGCCAGTTGATCTGCCTCCCGCTATCCAGGCTTTACATAAGGATCAGGTCTATGAAAGTTGCAATGTGCCTCCTCTCCTGCCTGGGCAGAACAACCTTGTTGACAAATTCAAAAAGTAGCTTATGGGAAGGCTTCATTTCACTCTTGTAAACAGCCCTGGGCTGTAGCTCTAAGTCCCTGTCAGCAAATTTCTTGGAAATGGCAAGGGAGGTAGGTAGATTTTCTAGGCTTGGCCATTTCAACTTCTTGTAATCATTGTACCCTTTAGCAGGTACCCATAGAATCTCTCCTAGTTCTTTGTCATCAAAACTCATTTGTACTCCTTTCACTACACTGGTTACTCTTCCATTCTTGATTTCACAGTTGGCAAAGAACTTCACAATTTCAGCTCAGGCTACTTCTCCTTCCAACTGAAGGACCATGCCCTTCCAGCCTGAAATTCTAGCTTCTCTAATAGCAACACCATTCCTTCCTCCTCCAAATACCTAAGGAGTGTACCAATCTGAATGATTTTTTTTTCAAACTCCATCATTTTTTCCTGTTCTTCATCAGTTTTCTCTTCTTCCTCATCTCTTCTTCCACTACTTGTACTTTTCTTGATTTTGTGGCATACTTGGTTCTTTTTGCCAAGGCGGAAGGTTCTGTATCAACAGACTTTGCAGGGGACTTCTTTTTGGAAGTCTTTCTTTTCTTTGCTTTTTGAGTCACAACCTCTACCTCCTCTGCCTCGTCCTCATCATAAAGGACCAGGTCCATCTCCTCAATTTCAATTGTTTCAACTGGTTCACCTACTTTCTTCTTTCCCTTTTCAGCAACTTTCCTTTTACCCTCAGCTAAGGCCTTTTTGAAGTCAGCCTCACTCTGCTTCCTCTGACTTCTTGTCGCTCTTCCTTTTGTGAGAGGAGTATCTATAGGGATAGAAGAGGCAATCTTTCTCTCCTTTCTCTTCTTTTCTCCCATAGCTGTTTCAGGGATTTTAACTCCTGAACTTTTCTTCTTCTTTGAATTGTAGCTATCAGACACCCTTTTTAGTAGGCCTTGGAGGGGTTCCTTCATAAATGGAACAGGTTCATGGAACCTCATCCTCAACCTAACCAGTTCCCACACTGCACTTGCATCTCTAGACCTACTACCTTCTTCTTGTCTCAAACTCTCTTCCTCCTCAACAACTTCCTCACTCCGTATCACCATTGCCCATGTTTCTTTAGTCAAACCAACATGAGTGGGTGAAGACTCAACCACTCTTTCTTCGCCCTTTCCCCTGACATCTCCTTTAACACCCTCACTCTTTTTTTTTTTACCACAAATTTTGCCAAACTCAGTAGTCTCTACATCAGCAATAGTACCAACACGAACAAAAATGTTCTCTAGATTCTTAGCCCCATCAGAAATGACATCAGACATAATTTTTAGCCCAGAGATTACCTGTTCTGTTTCAGACGAAATAAGTTCTTCCTCCTCAGTTGCATACTTGAAAGATTCTTCTAAGTTTTGGGGTTCCTATGCTTGCTGGCCTTTAATTTCTTATCTAATATCTTTGATAGTTCACTACTAGCCAATGTTTTATGAACAAGCATCTTGACTCATCCTTTCTTGGAGGTGGGGTGTTTGAAGGTGTGGGTGATGGTTATTTGGGTGGTAAAGAAGGGTTTTCAGAAGGGTTTTCCATTTGATGTGTGTGTAGAAGAGATGAGAGAAGATAGAGAGAATTTTTGGCGTCTTGAATTTTCTTCAAAGATTAGAAGTAAGGTAATGGTTAAATTCTAATCAATTTAAAGAAGGAGAGTTGGAGTGGGTAACAGTTGCCTTTTGAAGTTCAGAAGTCTAATCAATTTGGGAAAGTCGGTTTGAATAGACATTGGACTCTTCCCTAAATTCTAGGCAATTATGGTGTGTGAAACTCTTTTGGTGAAATTGGTTCATTTGTAACGGATAGGCTTGAAGGAGATTGAAATTAAATGGGATTCCCTTTTTTATCATGATCCAATTACATTTACTTCAAAATATGCGGAGTGGAGAGTACATACCATGTAATCTTGATGAACCAGGTTCTTCACTAAGAATTCTCTTGTGTAAGTTTGAATTTTTCAAGAAAATGGGGGTAATATCATTAGAGATTAGTGAGACATTTAAGCACATGGCACAAGAGTATACTAATAAAAGTATGAGACTGATCAAAATTAATCTAATTATTTATAAAATTCACAAATTATCTAACCAATTATTGAGATAGAACTAGTTCCTTTTAGGTGATCTTAATCATCCATAATTCTAACATGTTCCTTTCAAAGTGATCTCCACTTAGAGCTTTTGTGAAGATGTCAGTTATTTGCTTGTCAGTAGCACAAAATTCCACATTAATCAAACCTTTCTCATAGTTGTCTCTCAAAAAGTGATGTCTAACATCTATGTGCTTAGTTATTTTGTGATGAATTGGGTTCTTGGTCATAATAATTGTACTAGTGTTATCACAAAAGATGGGGATACAACCTACATCAATTCCAAAGTTCATTAATTATTGTTTGATCCACAAAAATTGAGCACAACATGAGGCAGCAGCCACATACTCAGCTTCAGCAGTAGATAAGGCCAAATAATTGTGCTTTTTTGGTGGCCCAAGACACAAGACAAGAGCCAAGAAAGTGTGTCATACCTAAAGTGCTCTTTCTATCCACAAGAAAATCTACATAATCAGCATCAACATATCCCACTAAGTTGAAATTACAACCTTTTGGATACCATAGGCATAGATCAGTGGTGCCTTTTAGGTATCTCAAGATCCTCTTGACAGTCGTCAAGTGAGACTCCTTTGAATTTGCCTGTAATCTTGCACAAAGACCTACACTGAAAATAATGTCAGGTCTACTAGCAGTGAGATATAGAAAAAAGCCAACCATGCCCCTATACATCTTTTGATCAACAGATGAACCGGGTACATCCAAATCCAATTTTGTGGTTGTTGCTATGGGAGTGTCAATATCTTTGGAATCTTCCATTTAAAACCTTTTAAGCAACTCTTTCACATACTTCTGCTGATGGATCATAGTTCCATTTGAATTTTTTTTAATTTGTAAGCCTAAAAAGAAATTAAGCTCACGCATCATACTCATTTCAAATTTACTCCCTATTAGATTAGCAAATTCTTTACTTAACCTGTCTGTAGTTGCTCCAAATATTATATCATCAACATATATCTGAACTACCAAGAGATCTTTACCTTTTTCTTTTAAGAACAAAGTATTTTCAATTTTACCTCTCTTTGTAGCCATGATTAAGCAAGAATTTAGACAATATTTCATAACATGCTCTTGGAGCCTGCTAGAGCCCATAAAGTGCATTGTCAAGATTTTACACATGATCAGGACATTCCTTGCTCTCAAAGCTAGGAGGTTGCTTTACAAACACTTCTTCTTTTAGATAGCCATTGAGGAATGCACTCTTAACATCCATCTGATGGAGAGTGAATTCCATGTAAGCAGCAAAGGCTATAAGGAGTCTAACTGCTTCCAATCTTACAACTGGAGCAAATGTCTCCTCATAGTCTATGCCCTCCTCTTGACTATATCCTTGAACCACCAATCTTGTCTTGTTCCTTGTAACTATTCCATCTTCATCAAGTTTGTTTCTGAAGACCCATTTAGTGTCAATCACTGATCTGTCCTTGGGTCTTTGAACCAGATGCCAACTTGACTTCTATCAAATTGGTTGAGTTCAACTTGCATTGCATTCACCTAGTCTGCATCCTGCAAAGCCTCAGAAATATTTTTAGGTTCAATAAGTGATAAAAAAGCATTAAAAGCACAGAAGTTCTTTAAAGATGATCTAGCTTTGATTCAAGAGGTTGGATAAGTGATTATGTTCCCAATGGGATGAGAACTTTGATACTTGTAAGGTTTCACAACCAACTGGTGTTCCCTAGATGTTCCTTCAATATTTTGTTATTGAGGATGTCATGACCCAAAATCCAAAAATGGTCGTGATGGCGCCTAACACCACCGTCAGGCAAGCCAATAGTGATTGATCAATTTTAATTACTCATTCTAGTACCTTAAAATCATAATTTTTATTAATGAAATAGTTTGAAATAGAATTTACACGAACTATAATAGTGAACAACCCGTAGGAACCTCCGAAACCCGGTGTCACAACTACATGAGCATCAACTAGGAAATATAATAAAATACAACATCTGTCTGGAACACAAGTTTGACAGGGAAATATAAATAACTCTGATGGAGACTCTATAGGCTGCGGATCGTAACATGAAATACAACTCACAGTAAAGTCCCCGAAATGGCCGCGCCTCTGAGCCCAAAGACCACCGGAAATATATGTACCTACACAAAAAAGTGTAGCAAGTGTAGTATGAGTACGTAAATCAATACGTACCCAGTAAGTATCTAGCCTAACCCAAGAGAAGTAGTGACGAGGGGGCGACATCAACACTTACGAGTGGTCCAATAAGACAGATACAGTAGAAGTAAACAGATGTGAATCAGAGAAAATAAACGAAGTAACAAGTATAATGCATGGTACAATCCTCCTCTCAGTAATGACTCAAACTCTCAGCTAGTAGCTACCTCCTCAATCGGCGTATATATAATGGACCTTAGCAGATAGGTCGTCACAATTCAATCAGGAAAAAGCTCATAGATATTCTGGCTTCTTGCCAATTATTACACACGATTTCATAAGAGTATTTTATAGAAATGCCGAGGCGTACGCCCCGATCCATCATAACATTTCCAAACCATAGATATATCTATTTATTGCCGAGGAGAATGGCCCGCTCTTATGAGAGTGTGGTACATAACTCCTGTCGGGGCGTACGGCCCGATCCATCATAGTGTGCGCGTTGTCGAGGGTCGTACGGTACAAACCATAGATGTATCTATCCTGCCGAGGAGAACGGCCCGCTCCCATTAGAATAAGAAGCTTTGATGGGTCCTTGACCCCACTCATGAATAGACGTGTGAGTTATAAATTTTTAAGGGGAAACCTTTCGGTGAGAATGCATAACGTGGGAGAAATTCGTAAGAGGAGTACAATCATCTCGTGGATAATCATGAATCCCATTTAATCTCTACAATAGCAAGTCTATTACTCTACACAAGTCTAGTCTCAAGTCGCAACATAAAATAAGTAATTTAATAAGCAAGCGACAACTCAAATAGTATAGTTATAGCATGGTGGGATCCTAAGTCTACCCAGACATAACATGAATCTAGCTACGCACGGACTCTCATCACCTGGTGCGTACGTAGCCCCCGCAACAAGTAACACATAACAAATACATTACCTAGGGGTAGTTTTCCCCTCATAGAGTTAGATAGGAGACTTACCTCGCTTCGAAGTTCCATAACCGGCTCCAAGACCTCTCTAACACCTCAAACCAAAGCCCGTCGATCCAAAACTATTCAAACAATGCAAACCAATCAAAAGATACTTTAATACCCATAATTAATCAATTTAAACAATTCCCAACTCCGCTCGAAAAGTCTATAAAATCAACCCTTGGGCCCACGTGCCCGGATTCCAAACATTTTCGAAGATAAACTTTACCCATAACACCACGAACTAAAATATATAACTTATTCCAAATTCCATGTCCAATTTCATTGTTAAATTCCAAAAATACCAAATTCTAGGTTTTCTACCAAAAACCCCCACAATTTCCACTAATTTCCATGTTTAAATCCTTATACAAACCATGTATTTAACTTATAATAGGTGGGAATCACTTACCTTGTGTTGCTTGATGAAAATCTTCCTTTGAAACTCTCCAAAATCGCCCCAACCAAGTGAGAAAACGAGGGAAATGAGCAAAAGCCCGATTTTAAAACAATCTGCCTAGCCGACTTTCCGCACCTGCGGAACACCAGCCGCACCTGCGAAAAATCCCTCACAGGTGCGGTTCCCTCCAGGCTAGGTGAAAGCCTCTTCTGCAGACCACTTTTCGCTTCTGCGGTCCACCACCCGCTCATGCACTTCCGCACGTGCAGGGAACACCCACTTCTGCAACCCCAGCTGCCCCTCTTGTCTTCCGCTTCTACAGAGCTTGCCTCGCATCTGCGGGCTCGCACATGCGGAAAAACCCTTGCATCATCCTAGTATAGTCCAAAATTTGCTTCTGAGGCCACTGGGTCGCTTCTGCAGACTCGCACCTGCATCTCTTTCCCACGCAGGTGCGATTGCACCAGATCCCAGCTGCCTCAGCACTTCTCCCAAGTCAAAACTCGATCCGTTTTCAATCCGATTCGCACCCGAGGCCCCCGGGACCCCGACTTAATATACCAACACATTCCAAAATACAATATGAACTTAATTGAAGCCTTAAACCACGTCAAACAACATCAAAATCATGAATCGCACCCCAATTCAAGCTTAATGAACTTTAGAACTTCAAACTTCTACATTCGATGCCGAAACCTATCAAATCAAGTCCGATTGACCTCAAATTTTGCACACAAGTCATAATTGACATTACGGACCTACTCCCACTTCCAAAATTGGGATCCGACCCCGATATCAAAAAGTTCACTCCCAGTCAAACTTCCCAAAAATCATCCAATTTCCAATATTCGCCAATTGACACCGAACTAACCTACGGACCACCAAATCAACATCCGAACACGCTCCTAAGACCAAAATTATCATACGAACCTCTTGGAACCTTTAAATCCCGATTCTAAGATCGTTTACTCAAAAAGTCAAACCTTAGCCAATTCTTCCAACTTAAAGCTTCCGAAATTAGAACTTTCTTTCCAAATCAACTCCAAACTTCCCAAAGCTCAATTCCGAACACACGTACAAGTCATAATACCCGAAGTGAAGCTACTCAAGGCCTCAACTCGCTGAACAACGCACTAGAGCTCAAAACAACCGGTCGGGTCGTTACATTCTCCCCCACTTAAGCATATGTCCGTCCTCAAACGTGCTAGGGACTGCTCCAAAGTTGTCCAAAATCACTGTTTTAACACCTCGTGCACCTATCTGTGCCACCACAATCCAGTTGAACACGTTAGCTTAAGTGAGATTGAAGATCCTCCCTTATATTTAGTCAATAAGGCTTAGAACCAAATTCCAACCTCCAAATTTCTCTACCAGAACTGATTCTAACATACTATCACCATACCAATCACTACTCACTGTACCAACACACAATCATGCACATATGCCGAAATCACACCATGCACCACATAAGTCGATTGCCCATAATAACATCCTTCGACCACAATAGCTGCAATTTCACAAATCTGATACCCATAACACACCTCACGACACATATAAGTCTTGTTCCAACTCTCGCAATACTTCCACGAAGAAAGAGACATGTAGAAACTCATAACCACCTGCCGAATCAATAATTCATGGAGTCTCTCCTCCTGACAAGAAACATTACCTCATTCTAAACTGAATAACGATATTTCTATTTTAATGTACATTATATAAATCAGATTGGACAAATTTCAGGTCCAATAATCTCGTCTCACCCAGTACGAGCTGCTCAGGCAATAATCCATCTCAGACACTGCCAAAAATCTTATATGACGCCCACAATGCGCCAACAAGCTAGAACTTGAATGTGATACATAAGGAAGAACGAACTCTGGAGAAGCATTGCCCAGCCTACAAAATGAATAAAACGGCCAAATAGATGCTGTGAACCCACCTCAAGGATGAAAAACAAGACACACAAAATAAGTGTAAGGAGCTATGCTCGACATCTCGTTGTTGCGGCGTGTAACCCGATTCGACATGACATTGTTGTGGCATACAACCCGATCCAAATATGACAATGTTGCGGCGTGCAACCCGATCCAAACATTATACCCGTGGCGGCGTGGCACCCGATCCGCACATAACAATCAAGAAGAAAACACACACATCAAGCCGTAACGCTTATATTTATGAAATGTCTGAATATCGACCACAATCACACCAAGTGCATAATACAAATCCCGGGGAGACGGATAGAGCTATACGCTACTAAACCCAAGCATAACTAAGGTGCAATGATGACCACTACAAGCTACACTGGACCTCAACACGTGTGCGAATAATCAAGTCGCCTCACAAGCCACATGGCACAATAGAGATTTACATGGAATAAATGGTGACAGAATAACATCCAATGCCTGACGACTCCCTCGTAAGTAATGCTATGATGAATGAACACGCCCGACCTGACGTAGGGCACACATTCATATTAGGCCCACCAACGGACCTTAAACCGATTCCGATCATACCACACTGGGCCAATAACCTTCCAAGGATCCACAACAAACCTATTCATGACATATAAGAACAGTCGTCACATCCGAAATAAACTCACACGGTCTATAGCCCAAGGAATAGAATGCTTCTCAGGCATAAACTCTCGCATTTGCGATACTACCATAACCTCCCTACTTGGTTTTTAATCTTTAACAATCAAGTGACTAACATGCCACACTTATACAAATCTCCCTGTAGGGTACACTCCCACGACCTTCCGCACCAGGTGGTACAGTCCACACATCCATACCACCAACCACACTAATTCTGTAAGGCAATCACAATCCGCAAATCGATACGTAATGCCTCTTCCACAGAATGTCATTCTCAGGCGACACTAAGATAACGCCAGCTTACTCTAAATATCTGAATTCTTCCCTGCTCATCCGAGCTCATGACATTCTTATCAACACCGATATGCAACCTTAATCCTCCACTTTCAAATTCCCGTATCGCTCACTGCACCTATCATGTCGCTATGCGATAATACACGCATTCACCATAACCCTTGAACTACTAGTAGATTAACCACTTCATTGGCTAGAAACCTTTCACTTAGTTCATTTCAAAGAACCAATGCAACACGCAACTGAATTCCCAAACCGCAGAAAATACAAACCTTAACTCGTGACCTAAACCGCCATGACTCTTCCGGAATCTATTTACACAACAAGGCCATTTGAATCAAATGCCTCCTAAATCAATCAAGTTATGGTGGTTGTCAAGCCCGTACGTACAACCACAAACCACGTGTATGACTTCACACGCCGAAGGAACTGATTATTGCCATAATCATGCCGACTCAACCATTATTAACCGACCCAACTTCTTTCAATTTACCCTTGACCTAACTTGGAAATATAATAGCTCCATTCACAACATAACGAACCCAATCCGCACTCATCCCGAGTGACCCGAATCGTGAGACCACATCGTCTCAATACCCATGAATTATCTCATACTTCCTTACGCGCACAATAGCATCCCCAACTGGTGCACCCATTCTGCAAGACCTTCCGTGAGTCTGAAGCTATTTCTTTCTTTCCTCTAATACTGCACTTTAATTCTTGAACCCACTAGGACCATTGTCGAGAGTCACCCACTTTGACCTTGTCCCGAATATAACCAAACCCCAACACTCTACTAGCACATAAACACCCTCTCGAAGAAGCAACCAGCTGAACTCTTTTCCTTGTACATCACATCCACAAAAGCACAAGCTCCGAGTCGACCCAAAAACCTGAACATGCTTCGATAAAGCCGAATATAGCACATATCCATCTAGTCATTTGCTGAATTACCCCTGAAGTTCTCTTTTCTTAGTCATAAATAATCCACAATGAGCCGATAACCAGAAGCTGCACAAACCGACAACCAAGCGATCCAATCATAGACTGTGGGGCTCCCCCACTTAGCTTTAAGCTACCATCACTTAATGTAGAGCCCACAACGATTCATTCTTTCATTTACCATGATCTCGTTCCGTTAACCCACCAAATTTCTCGAAGTCTTTTGTTAAGCTTTTCATGAACATTCTGAATCATCAGTCACAATCACATATTCGATCCCTTACTGGGTAGCAAGTAGTGTTCTTCACAGAATCTTCATCAATATCACGCAATCGCTAACCTGGTCACAGGAGATAACCCACCTGTGGAATTCCTTACCGACACCTTCCAACGACATTGCACTGGTTACAACCGCCACGAAATCAATAAAATCTCCTGAGCCCATGCTTGCCCTACTAACTATACAAGTCTGTCCATTCCCCATTGACATCAACTAAAAATGCGACAACACATTCCAAACTCGAAGTCATATTGCATCCCAACTATAATCAAGTTTTCACAACCTTCTTCATTCCAAGCAAACTCCTTTCCGCCGTATTCAATCTTCCTCAGTACATTAACCACCATCCCAAATAAAATTTGTAGACCAAATCACCTTTCATCATGATTCCCAAAATCTCTCTACTCTCTCAAAGCACGTGGTTATCCTACCACAGAATCTATACACTACTCTGCCACTCCCACTTCGGTCAAACCATCTCCTTTAAGCAACCTCTCAACCTCTGGTTTTCATACTTGACCTGCTAGTACTTCAACCACAGCGAAACACTTCCCAACATGTCCTCCCTTATACTTTACTACCCAACTGTTGCCCTAAATCAATTCCATACCTGTAGCATGAGAACTAATGAATTGCTACCAACTCTAAACCTCCTAGAAGATCATCTTTCTCGAGCCATCAACATTAGAAATACCATATCGATCTTGAACCGCTGCACAATGCTATCTCGGACAACCGCCCCTCGGGTACCATTTCACAACACCCTACCCCAAAGGTAAAATCAAAGAAGACCATAACACTGGCGAGCCATAATGCGTTCAAACAAGGACGACAACATCGCATCACAACGAAAATTCCACCATGCTCGAAGATACAAAATCTCGTTACTCCATAAACCAAACCTGAACATCCAATATCCGATTGCCTTTCCTTTGCTGGAATTAAATGTTGAACCTCTAAATCATGTACTGAGAAATAGTCGTTCCGATCCATTCACTGCCACGATCCATACATAAGCACTCTACCATTAGGAAGTACAAATACTGAACTAAAATGACAGAACATCCTTCCGCAAGGCGACAATAATAGCCTGCCTGAAGACGCAGGGAAAAACATCTTGCACCACGTTTGCAGTATCAACACCACTAACCGACGTCCAATTGATAACAAGTACTTCACGTCGCATAAGATTGAGTAGGAAGGAAATAAAGGCAGAAGCTTCAATGGAATCAAATTGCACGATGAGGAATCAATAAGGGAAGTGCTCCTAACAACCCTGTAGCCTCTCGAAGATAAGTACACACGTCTTCGTACCGAGCCGCAAGACTATACAAGACTTGATTATGATTCATAAGATCTAAGTGAACCTAGAGCTCTGATACCAAGCTGTTACGACCCAAAATCCACTATAGGTCGTGATGGCGCCTAACACCACCGTCAAACAAGCCAATAGTGATTGATCAATTTAATTACTCATTCTATTACCTTAAAATCATAATTTTTATTAATGAAATAGTGTGAAATAAAATTTACACAAACTACAATAGTGAACAACAATAAATAAGGACATACCCCTCAAGCCATAATGCTTCTACCTACGGAATACCGAATATCGGCCACAAGAATGCCAAGTGCTAAAATACAACTCTGGGGAGACAGATAGCGCAATATGCCACAAAACCCAAGGACGACTAAGGTGCGATAAATGACCTGCATTTCGATAGCCATCCTGCTCATATGACACCACAAGCTACACGGGACCTCAACACACGTGCGAACAATCAAGCCGTCTGAATCCGGCACAACCCCCACAGTTCACAACCAAAGGAATAGAGCGCCTTCTAAGAATAAACTCTCACATTAACGATAGTATCAAAAATCTCCGTACTTGGTTTCTGTCACAACCTAAAATCCACTAAAGGTCGTGATGGCGCCTAACCTCACCGTCAAGAGAGCCATCGGTGAATGATCAACTTAATTACCCTTTTTTGATTTAGAAATCATAAGTTTCCTTAATTAAATCATATGAAATAGAATTTACACAACTACAATAACGAACAACCCATAAGAACCCCCAAAACCCGGTGTCACAAGTGCATGAACATTTTCTAAGGAGTACAATAATAATACAATATTTGTCCTGAATGTAATAAGACAAAATAAAATAAATAGTACAATGGAGACTCGGTGGACTGCGATGCGTAGCCTGGAATGCAGCTCACATGAAATTTCCTCAACAAGTGCGCCTACGCGCTAAGGTGATGATCAACGAACCTGTCATATCCTGCACATTTAGTGCAGAAGTGCAGCATGAGTATGTAAATCAACACGTACCCAGTAAGTATCTAGCCTAACCTTGGAGAATTAGTGACGAGGGGTCGACATCGACACTTACTAAAGGTCCAATAAAATATTATAATGAAACATAAGCGGATATGAAGCATACGACGAGAATGGGGTAAATCTGTAAGTTACATAGTCTTCCAATTACTTCTTTTAAAGCATAAATTTCTAAATCTTTTATTCTACCTTAACAGCTCAGAAAATATCATGGGTCGATATCAAATAAATAAGGAATACCATATAAAGTGTCGGGCATCAGTGGAAAGGTTAGCTCGTAAATATTCGGACTACTCGCGATATAACGCCCGATTCTGCCGAGAATGTTTGACCTGATCCAGAATAATGTGTACACTGTCTAGGGTCAAGCGGCACGAACCATAGATGCATCTATCTACTGCCGAGGTGTTCGGCCCGCTCCACAAGAAAAAGGAAGGAAGTTACCGAATTACGAGACATGTATTTACAATACCGTACATAGGTACAAAATGGATATAATCTTTACCATTTCTCAAATAACTAGCCCACAACTCAAAGTGTTTGGGCTTGGCCTAGTATACGTATATTTATTTCTAAATCTGTTTTATTTATAGCTTCAATTAATTTAGCCAGAAACATGAGTTCAAATAATTCAAATCCTAAGTCTACCCGGACATAAACATGCTTTAGCTACGTACAGACTCTCTTCACCTCGTGTGTACGTAGCACCCACAACTAGTTGCACATAACAATAAATATCACCTAGGGGTAGCTTCCTCCTCACAAGGTTAGATAGGAGACTTACCTCGCTCTGAAGTTCTATAACCGGCTCCAAGGCCTCTCTAACACCTCAAACCAAAGCCCGTCGATCCAAAACTGTTCAAATAATGTGCAAACCAATAATACATTCTAATACCCATAATTAATCAATTTAAACAATTCTCAACTCCACTCGAAAAGTCAATAAAGTCAACCCTCGGGCCCCCGTGCCCGGACTCTGAAGAGTTTTAAAGAAAAACCTTACCCATAACACCACGAACTCAAATATATAATTTATTCTCAATTCCATGTCCAGTTTCGTGGTCAAAATCTAAAAATACCAAATTCTAGGTTTTCTATCAAAATCCTAAATTTTCCTCCTTAAATCCATATATACACCTTAAATTAAGCTCGATACTAGTGGGAAACTACTTGCTTTGTGTTACATGATGAAAACTCCTCAAAATCGTCGAATAATCGAGCCTCAAAAATGTTACACCCCATGTTTCCGTGCGTGAGAGTACATCATAAGTCAATTGATGTTAGCTCAGGAATGAGATCGTCTTTGAAAGTACATAAAGTAAGTTAATCATGTTACCATTGAGGTTACAAATCTTTAAGATCATGGATAACAAGTACCAAGAGGGTTGAAAGGCTTAGAAGCTAAACATATTGAAGAAAATAAGTTTCGTCGAATGTCGACAAGTTGGGAATGTTATAACATGTACTTTTGGGGTGATACTAGGGTTATTAACATGATAAGGAGGTTATGTTATAATTTATTTTAGTCGTATGATAGTCGTGTGTTACATTTTTAAGTCAAGCGAGTTATGGAACAAAAGTTGGTAAAAGTCATGACAAGTTACATTCATAAATGTGCTGAAATTTAGGTCAAATGTAGCAGAGCTTTTCTCCCAATATACATGGAATTACGGGATCATCCACATATAAAATTAAATATCTACAAGTCTATCTTCTAATGCATTAAAGCGTTCGTTGATATGATATCAAAGTGGAGAGATATTTGCCGTTTTGCGAGACTACACAGACTGCTTAAGTGACAAATAGTTGTGTCACTGAAGATTTTTTAGCAATATATTTTGTGTATTATATTAGGTCTTTTTAGGATATATTATATACCAAATTGAAGGTCTTGGATTTTAGTTTCCAAATCTCATAACCTTTTATGCATACGACATCTGGATAAAAAGATATAAGCATCGGAAGATGGGTAAATGCTAGGGTGCCAAGCTAGCACCTCTTTGACTTTTCAAAAGTTGATATATATAGGTCTGAGGTTGTCTTTATCTTCATTTTTCCACAGAACATGACCAGAGAACACTCATAAAGATATCCTTAAGCTCTCTTCTAGGGTTTCAAAGAAGATTAACATCCCGGGTACGAAATCAAGAAGCGATAACATTAGAACGATCCCTACGACGTAAGTATCGCTATATCACCTCTTTTTTTCTTTGTAATTTGAATTTTGGAAGGTACTTCATAGTTAAGAAAATGTCTACTTTCTGTATTTAAGCTTTTAAATATCCAGGAAGGTTGATAAATTCATTTCCTAATAGTTAGAACTGACGGAGCGGTGATCGGAAGCTGTGAGTTCGATTTATTTCACTTTTAGTGGACTGTTTTGTAGTCCACTCATGTTGGACTATTGTGCTGCTTATTTATGGAGTTTGGAAGGATGAAGGGCGTGGATAAATACCACATATGGTAGGGTAGTAGGCTGGTCGCTTGTCGCTGCAATTTCAGGCTAATTGATAACATGTTGATTGGGTGTGTTATGGTACATTTGGGGGTTTTGTTGTATTGAAGGTCCCGAATTGTAGTTGGATTGTTTTTGAGTTGCTGATTATATTGTGTTTGTATCTCACCTATAGTAGACTTGAGGAATCAGTAAAATCAGGGGAAATGCTGCCCGTTTTATTTTAGAATCGAGTTATCATTTGAAATACGTGATATACTAACCATCTAAGTTGTACATGTATTTCTTTGTTATAGGGTTAGCGCACTAGTTGTCATAAGCTTGTTGTTGAGTTGCATTGACGGCTTGAGATATGTTAAGGATATCCCTTCTTTCCTTTTGGCATGATCCATATGATACAAACGAAATGAGCAAGCACACAACTTTCATAAATGATTCTATTCTTAGAAGTACTAAGGTTGCCTATGTTCTGGATTCCCAATATGTGCTACTATCATATCGTCTGTTCATAGGTCTCATGACATTCCAAGAGATCTTATTGACTTACTTCATTATGTATTTCATCCATTTATACATGTATACTGACCCATGACCAGATGGTGTTATATACGTGTATAGTATATGTATATGGGGTATGGGGAAAGGTTATTGTGTTATATACGAACCACCATCTGATCAGCTGGTATACGTTGATGATTTCGCCCATAGAGGCTGAGATGATATGATGGGATGCCCTCAGAGGCTTGATGATGTTATGTACGCATATACCTATGGATTATATGACATTTATATGCACATGCATGACATTATAAATGTTTCATGATTCACAGAGCTATTCAGACTTACAGGTTGAGTCCTTTACTCCATGTTTCTTTCATATCTTTTATATATTCGGTACTTTATTTGTACTGACATACCTTTTGCTTGGGGATGCTGAGTTTCATGCCCCGCATGTCCCGATAGATAGGTTGGCAGTCCTCCTAGTAGGCTATCAGCTCAGCGGAAGGTGTTAGTGCACTCCACTTGCTCCGGAGTTGCCTATTTGGTCAGTATGATTTGGACATGTATTGATTGGTATGGCGGGGCTCTGTCCCAACATTTATGACGTTTATGTACTTTTAGAGTCTTGTAGATAGATGTCATGTATATGGATACTTGTATGGCCGTGTCGGCCTATGTTTTGAGTATACAAATGATCATGTCGGCCTTAGAGGCCCGTATGTCACATGCATAAGTTTCTATATCATGTTGGATCGTCCTATGTCTAGTATTCCCTTATGTTTTTATTCCGGTTATCTCATGACGTCTTTTCTGGCCCATTTACCCATGATGGTGTAATAAGAAAGATATGTTATGTTGGTACTCGGTTAAGTAAGGCACTGGGAGCCCATCGCGACCCTTCGATTTGAGTCGTAACAAAAGTGGTATCAGAGTCGTTCTGTCCTAGGGAGTCTACAAGCCATGTCTAGTAGAGTTTTGTTTATGGGTGTGTTGTGCACTACACTTATAAGCAGGAGGCTACATTGCATTTAGGATCGTCACTCTTTCTTCTTACTCTAGATCGTGTGGTAGAACTCAATTGTAAGAATTCAAACTCCTAAATTCTATTTTATTTGTAATACAATGATATCTACATCCAGAAAGACATTTGGTAAGAGATTGAATATGACTGTGGAAGAGTTAAGTAAGAGGAACTCGATTTTTCATCATGCTTATGATGAGTAAATGTGAGGTCTTGAGCATATCATGTGTGTACTAAGATGTGTAAGCTTCTTGATAAGGAGCCCTAAGGTATGAATATATATCCACTTATATGGTAAAAACAACGAGAGAATCAGAAGGTAGATACAATTTTCAACAAGTAAAAGAAGCAAGGTGAAGAAGGATACGAGCTACCCAGTTAGTAAAGATTATCAGTATTTACAATTTAAGCAGAGAAATATACGAATTTTGAGTTACTTTCAGCAGTAACGGAGATGTATACAATTGGCCACACCCATCTCAGTTATTCCCTATGGGAGCTAACATATATAGTTTAAGAGAATAATGAGATATCATGATCCAACTGGGGTTAGAGTAACCCATAATTATGGATGGATTGTTATCATTATCTCACATTTCCGAAGGATATTGCAAATGTGGTAATAGTTCTCCTTGTGAGACACCCGGATGGTGCACTCTAGAATAGTACAATAAGATATGAAATACTAGAATGTTTAGAAATTTCAGAAGATAGGTAGTGGAATCCTAGAAGGGATAAATATTTACCTTAGTATGACTCCCGGCCCTAGGAAAAAAGAGAATGTTAGGCGTCTCGAAGAGCCAGTGAGATGAAGCAAGGGGGGCTAAAAGTGAAAGAATGTTTTTTTGAAATTTTTAGAATAAAGTGATAGACAGAAATATTAGCCGAAGAATAAGAAGAGAGTAAATGATGTATTATGAGTAAGATGTGATAAATGAGTGATAACGGTAAATCAAAATATGACAGAATGACCGAGTCTATAGTCATGTGAAGGAAAAGACAAGAGGAGACAGGCCTTGAGACAATACAAGAGTATAAGCCCTAAAGTCATATCCTCATTTCGAGAAATGAGTTGGTGAGTCCAACGTGATTACCAGAAGGAAAATTTAGACCCCAGAGTAAAAGAAATCAGTATGGGCCAGTGAACAAGATAAACTGAACATGAATTAGGGACCGAAGGATTTGGTAATGGTCGGCATCGTGATAATTTTAGAGATCGTGTTCAAGCAATAATAGAATGGGCAACAACAGTATAACCTTTAAAGGTCATTCAGGAAGACGCTTCCCAAAATCAAGCACTATGAGCAAAGTTAATCTTAAAGGACTAGGCTTGCCAGTAACACTAGGTGTCACCCTTGTGCATAAGGAATTCAATTATCCCTGGTATAGAAGGGTACCATAAGGCGAGTAAGGGTCAATGATGATGTGAAAAGATGCCAAAGATGAAGACGTAAAACATCTATAGGTAGATCGTCATAGCACTAAAGTTTAGTACTCCCCTAAAGGGTGGAAGATGGTCTGATATGATATTAAATTGGAGTTAAATGGTTCACGTAACTATGGAATGGTAAAGGAAGAATATGGTAAAAAGGCAAAAGGGAAGAGGTTGCATGTATTTAGCTCATACATATTTGTCGTGACTCTAGAACATTATGCAAGCACGATGCCGGGGAGAGGCAATAAGAGTTCCCGGCAAGGATGTTATTGATAAATAAGTGTGAATGGACACTTGATACATCAGAAGCGAGGGGTAAGTTAAGACAAAGGACATAACCCATGAGAGATTACGCATAATATAGATATGAGAATGTACCAACGAGTAGTTAGTAGTTGATTTAGGAAGAGCCTAGTTATGGATAGACAAGAGGTCATAGACAAATCAACAGATCATACAAGATAAACGTAGTGAACCCCAACATAGTGAATTCAGTATCGCAGATATGACATCATGATCCTTGAGAAATATTCAAATAGGAGTTGGGTAGTTAAAGGTACCGTATAGGTGCTACAGAAATAAAAGAAAGTGCCACTGGGGAGACAGTCAAAAATTTTAGTTCATAAGTAACCTACGAGCACAAGGGCACGGAGGTAAGTAACTAAGGATAATTATAGGCGAGTAAGAACATAAAAAATTCTTTCGGGTATGCGATGTAATAAACTCGCAACTTTACAGGAGTCACAGGGTCTCCCTTAAGTACTACAAATAAAGATTAGCTGAGGAAATAAGGAAGAAGGTTTCAACTTAAGCATAATGACATAAAGAAGAAATGGTCTTGTAACAACAGTCTCACTACAACATTGTATGTACTCCATAAGAAAGTGGCACCTATCGTGGCTAATGAACGGGGAGAAGAAAAAAATTCAAAAGGTGATATTTGAGATCATATGAGTTACAGGAAATTCCAGTATTCGTAGGCAATGAGATATGTCATGTACTCATGCAACAAGTGGTAGAATGACCAGGAAAAATAATTGCTTATGTTTAAAGGCAACTAAGAAGGCACGAATGGATATTTATGGTTCTAGAAAGTTAAAGGAAGGTTGCGAGTACTATGAATAGATATGTGTAGCTCGCAAGCTAAAGTATCATAGAGCGACAAGGTTTTAGGTAGATATGAGTGAGGATAAGAAAAGGTGAGTGACAAAGGGACAAGAATAGGTAAGGCCTCGGGATTAAGCCTATCAAAACAAGAAAACTGATAGTTTATGTAAGTTATAAAAAGCTCAGTATAGCATGAATGAACTCAGAGAAGTCTAAGACTATGAGAATTTAGAAGAGATGAAATGCTGCCTTGGTAGTAGAATAAGGGTGTAATTGTGATTGATAAGAGGATGACATTTAGGCCTTTGATTGAGTAATGATTTAAAGAAAAGAGATTTCATGAATTGCACGGGATTAGAATATCCCCATAAGATGAATCACGTTGGGATTCCATGAAATATGGTTATTGAAGTATAGTATTTTCCCTAGGTGGATCAGGCAAATCACTTCAGATGTTCCCCGATGAGACGTGAGCCCTAGTGACAATGTATTACATACGAGATTTCAAGTTATCAGTGGTAGATTATGGATAAACATTAAGGTGAATCAACAATGGATGGATAAAAGTTACAAAGTATGAGATGATATTAGGCCATCATTATTAATATGAACAGTAATGAGGAAGTATTAAAGGACTTAGATTTATATATATAGGATAAGAAGCGAGAGAGTAACCTGGAGTTGGGTAGCAGACCCCAGTAATAAGAAACTGAAGTAAGAGTTATGGTATAGTATGACCTACCTATATGTAGTAAAGTCATAATCATAGATAACTGAGGCTATGAAACAAGTTATATCAATAGTCGTAAGAGAGACAAAGTACCAAGTGAAGAACTTCAGTACACCTATAGATTCCTAGAGGGGCAGCTTGTCATAGTTCTGTATATGTTCACAAAGTGAGGCCTAGAGATTGGCTAAAAGCTTGAGGAAAAAGGAGAGAAGAGTCACATAGGTGAACATACAAGGACAAAGTCATACAGGCTGCATGACAGAAGGTAGCAATAGTTACGAGATTGGAAGAATTTCGACCACAAGTCATGGTATGAGATAGAGTCCTAAAGAGGGGGAATGCTCTGGCCTTTGAATTTATTCATATAACAGTTGCCTAGATGGCAAGGACAATATTAAAGTATTCGTAAAAGCTATAGGTTATGAACTGATAAGCGCATCAATCAACATTCGAGGATGAATGTTCCAAGGGGGGACTAATGTTACACCTCATGTTTTCGTACGTGAGAGTACATCATAAGTCAATTGATGTAAGCTCAGAAATGAGATCGTCTTTGAAAGTACATAAAGTAAGTTAATCATATTACCATGGAGGTTAAAAATCTTTAAGATCATAGATAACAAGTACCAAGAGGGTTGAAAGGCTTAGAAGCCCAACAAATTAAAGAAAATAAGTTTCGTCGAATGTTGACAAGTTGAGAATGTTATAACATGTACCTTTGGGGTGACACTAGGGTTCTTAATATTATAAGGAGGTTATGTTGTGAGTTATTTTAGTCTTATGATAGTCGTGTGTTACATTTTTAAGTCAAGCGAGTTGTGGAACAAAAGTTGGCAAAAGTCATGACAAGTTACATTCATAAATGTGCTGAAAACTAGTCAAATGTAGCAGAGCTTTTCTCCCAATATACTTAGAATTACGGGATGATTCACATATAAAATTTAATATCTATGAGTCTATCTTATAATGTATTAAACCGTTTGTCCATACAACATCGGAGTAGATAGATATTTGCCATTTTGTGAGACTGCGCAGACTGCATAGGTGACAAGTAGGTGTGTCACTGAAGCTTTTTGAGCAATATATTTCGTGTTATATGAGGTATTTTGGGGAAATATTATATACTTAATTGAAGATCTTGTAATGTAGTTTCCAACACTCATAACCGTTGATTCATACAACATCCGGATAAAAAGATATAAGCGTGGGAAGATGAGCCAATGCTAGGGTGCCAAGATAGCACCTCTTTGACTTTTCAAAAGTTGATATATATAGGTCTTAGGTCATCTTTATCTTCATATTTACATAGAACAAAACCAGAGAACACCCATAAACATATCCTTAAGCTCTCTTCTAGGTTTTCAAAGAAGATTAACATCTCGGGTACGAAATCAAGAAGCGATAACATTAGCATGATTCTTACGACGTACGTATCGCTATATCACCTCTCTTTTTCTTTGTAGTTTGGGTTTTGGAAGGTACTTCATAGTTAATAAAACGTCTACTTTCTGTATTTAAGCTTTTAAATATCGATGAAGATTGATAAATTTATTTTCTAATAGTTAGAACTCACGGGACGGTGATCGGAAGCCGTGAGTTCGATTTATTTCACTTTTAGTAGACTATTTTGTAGTTCACTCGTGTTGGCCTATTGTGCTACTTATTTATGGAGTTTGGAAGGATAAAGGTCATGTAAAAATGCCACATGTGGTAGGGTAGTAGGTTGGTCGCTTGTCGTTGTAATTTCAGGCTAATTGATAACTTGTTGATTGGGTGTGTTATGGTATATTTGGGGGTTTTGTTGTATTGAAGGTACCGAATTGTAGTTGGATTTTTTTGAGTTGTTAATTGTATTGTGTTTGTATCTAGCCTATAGTAGGATTGAAGGAGCAGTAAAATCAGGGGAAATGCTACCCGTTTTATTTTAGAATCGAGTTATCATTTGAGATACGTGATATACTAGCGCCATCTAAGTTGTACATATATTTCTTTGTTATAGGGTTGGTGCGATAGTTGTCATAAGATTGTTGTTGAGTTGCATTGATGGCTTGAGGCATGTTAAGGCTATCCCTTCTTTCCTTTTGGCATAATCCATATGATACAAATGAAACGAGTAAGCACACAACTTTCATAAATGATTCTATTCTTAGAAGTACTAGGGTTGCCTATGTTCTGGATTCCCAATATGTCCTACTATCATATCGTATGTTCATGGGTCTCATGACATTCCGAGAGATCTTATTGACTTACTTCATTATGCATTGCATCCATTTATACATGTATACTGACCCATGACCATATAGCGTTATATACGCATATAGTATATGTATATAGGGTATGGGGAAAGGTTATGGCATTATATACACACCACCACTTGATCAGCTGGTATACGTTGATGATTTCACCCACAGAGCCGAGATGATATGATGGGATGCCCTCAGAGGCTTGATGATGTTATGTACGCATATATATATGGATTATATGACATTTATACGCACATGCATGACATTATAAATGTTTCATGATTCACAGAGCTATTCAGACTTACAGGTTGAGTCCTTTACTCCATGTTTCTTTCATGTCTTTTTTATATTGCTTTTCATGCCTTACATACTCGGTACTTTATTTGTACTGACGTCCCTTTTGCCTGGGGACGCTACCTTTCTTGCCCGCAGGTCTCGATAGACAGGTTGACAGTCCTCCTAGTAGGTTATCAGCTGAGCGGAAGGTGTTGGTGCAATCCACTTACTCCGAAGTTGCCTATTTGGTCAGTATGATTTGGACATATTTTGATTGGTATGGCGGGGCCCCGTCCCGAAATTTATGGCATTTATGTACTCTTAGAGGCTTGTAGACATATGTCATATATATGGATACTTATATGGCCTTGTCGGCCTATGTTTTGTCGGCCTTAGAGGCTCGTATGTCACATGTATAAGTTTTTATATCATGTTGGGTCGTCCTATGTATAGTATTCTCTTATGTTTTTATTCTGGTTATCTCATGACGTCCCTTCTGGCCCATTTACCCATGATGGTGTGATAAGAAAGATATGTTATATTGGTACTCGTTTGAGTAAGGCACCGGGTGCCCGTTGCGGCCCTCCGATTTTGGTCATGACAAAAAATCCCAAATGAAAATGACGAAATGATCAAGTTCGATCCCCTTATGTTCTGCCTAGTTTCCGCTTCTGTGGACATATTTGCGCATCTTCGGCCTCGCTTTTGCAAGCCATACACTGCCCAACTAAGACCTCGCATCTGCGAAAGCATTTTCGCTTCTGCGCAGATGCTTCTACGATAGCCAATCGCGCATCTGCAAACCAGCCGCTTATACGTCTTCATTCTCGCTTCTACGATTCGGCAGGTGCGGAAATTTTGTCACACCTGCGGCCACTGCCTTCGCCCATTCCATTTCACTTCTACGAGCTCAGCCTTACTTCTGCAATGTCGCTTCTGCGACCAAGACACCGCAGAAGCGATCACAGCAGTAGCTGCCCAGCTTCAGTATTTCTCAAGTCCAAAAATAAATCTGTTAACCATCTGGAATTCACCTGAGGCCTCGGGACCTTAACCAAATATACCAACACGTCCCAAAATACAATACGAACTTAGTAGAGACTTCAAATCATATCAAACAACTAAAATCACAAATCGCACCCCAATTCAAGCTTAATGAACTTTGGAACTTCAAACTTCTACATTCGACGCCGAAGCCAATCAAATCAAGTCCGATTGATCTCCAATTTTTCACACAAGTCATAATTGACATAACGAAGCTACTCTAAGGCTCGGAACCCCAAACAAACATCGATAACTGATCTCTTCCAATTTCACTCCTCTATTTGAGTATATGAAAATGGTCGAAGCAATAGTAATACCCAACAAGAGTCGGGGTCAAATTCCGCAGGGAGCTATGTGAATGGGTGTTAGTAGTATATATCTTAGTGCGTGAGTTTGTATATCTAAATTTGTACTTCCGCAATAATTGGTTTTGTTTGAAAATCTAAATTAAACTATGATTGAGATTTAAAAAATGAAACTAGGAAATTATTTTTGGTTCTTTTTCAAATGATATAAAAGGCCTAGTGTTATGACCTTCACCTAGGTGTTTGCCTAATGGGCTGTAAACTTTAAAGCTTGTTTTATTGGCCGGGGTATATTATAGCTATCAACACTCAAGTACCCACTCAATACCTCTCGGTCAGAGAGTGATTTTTGCCCAATTTGGCTTTCTCAAGTCCAAATGGGTATTGAACAAAGCAGTTGATAATAAGCTCAAGTCGAGTTTTACTATCTCTAGGTTCAACCCTTTAATTGGGATTATCAATCTCTCGATTGACCCAATTTTTTACTATCCAAGTTTTCTTAGACAAAGTCTCTCTTTCTCAAGTAGATACCAAGTCAAATAGGCATGAAATAATATTTTCAACCATTAATTCTTCACATAAAAGCAAGAACTAGGCTAGATAATCAACACCCAACCATAAACAAGCAATAAATCAAACACCCATTAAGTTTACACACTAGGGTTGGGTCACAACCCTAGTGAAAATCTAGCTACTCATGCTTAAATTGAAAGAAAAAGAAGAAGAAGTAATAATTAAACCCATATTGATAATTAAAATGATGAAATCAATATTCAAAGAGCTCAAAATAGCAAAAACTACTAAAAAGAGTAAAAGAAATTGTCTACTGTAGCAGTTGATGTCCAAAACTTAACCTAAAAAGGCGAAACTCTTCTATTTATACAGTGCTAGAATTTTCGGACAAAAATGCCCTTTCGGAGGTTCTGCAGCCGCACAATTCCATGTGCGGTCCGCACTTTGTTTCAGCCTGACAGGATTGGAAACCTGCGGCCGCACAATTCTGAACTGCGGCCGCACTTCTCTCTTTCTGCGGACAACACAAATATGCATGCGGCCGCACTATGCTCTTCTGTGGTCCGCATAAATGTGGTTGCGGCTGCATCATGCTCTTCTGCGGCCACACAGTAATTGTGCGGTCTATACTCTTGTTGAACTTGAGGTGCAAGTTCACTGAACTTTGGCTTTTACCCTGTTTCTGCAGCCGCACAATTTCATGTGCGGTCCGCATCTTGCAACCTTCTCTGATGGAATTGCTTCATGACCTGTGGCCGCAGATGGTATTCTGCGGATCGCACTTTTAGCTTTTGTGTTGTTTTTGTCCTTAAGTTCAGATTACTCCTTCTTGAAGTGGATTTCATCTTTGGAGCTCATCTTCCAATATTCCTGCAATTAAGCATATTTTATCAGTTTTCAGGAACATAATTAAGTGCTTTTGGACTAAAACGAAAGCAAAAAGGCACTAATAATTAGTCAAAATCCCCACTTATCAACTCTCCCAAACTTAAGCTTTTGGTTGTCCTCAAGCAAATAAGGTAATTCCTACCTCCACAAGTTAAGAGACATTCCGGCTAATCAAAGGTGAATCAATCACACATCAATTGGGACCAACAATTACCCACGACACTTATGAATTATCAACAAGGCAACAAGTTAAACTTTTAAGTACGAATAGTTCTAATGTGACACTTGAGTATCAAGAGTTGACTTTATTCATCAAGGAAGCTCGCTCTTTCATGTAGGTAATTGTGGATCCCAAACTCCTCCTCCTCTACTCTCCTTTTGCCTATCTAACTTAAGAATATAGCACTCAATTTATAGGTTTGTGAAAGGTTCACTCATCTCTCTTAAAAGAATGTCATAAGTACGGCTTTAAGTACCATAGGCTTTCCCCTTATATGAATCACCACTAATGTAAGCTTACTCGGCTTGAAATCACTTAGGGCTTTTTCGGGATTCAATGAAGGCTTTTGGAATGAGGTTGGATAAGCTATGATAGAACAGGTTCATCTTTCCTTAAGCATTCCATTTTCTTTAATCGGCTCATGCTTTTGGCAACTCTTTGAAGCATTTGTTTTCCTTAGGGGAACTAGAGAGACTTAACATCACTCTTTCTTGGCCATGTTATTCATTTTCTCCTTCTTCTCTTTTTCCATGCTTTGCATCATTACTTTTCTTTGAATCCCTTCAACTTTTCAACTTATTCACTTTCTTTTTGCATTTTTCTTTTTGTTCTTTCCTTTTCTTGCCTTTCCTTCTCTTCATTTCTTTTCTCTTTTGCCTTGATACTTTTTTTCAAACTCCTCATCTCTTCTCCAAACTTATGTTTTTAGCCAATTATTTCACAAGAGTGTTAAGGAAGGCTCGGGTGCCAAGAGAGGGTCACAACAAAACGGGTAAAGGCTTGTAACGTGGTGATCAAATAAGAAAGGTTTTAGGCTCAATTGGGTTGACTAGGGATATTAACTTTGGTGGGCCATGGAAAATTTCAAATGGGTCAAGGAGAGCCTACAATCACTTCTCAAGCCAAGCAAAACTTAAATGTTCGCCTAGAAACACATTCGAGACAAGTTCTTGACCATTTGTACGGGTACTTGGACTTGAACCAATAACATCTCACCTCTCACGTAGCTGGATTGTTAAAGCGGGTAGAGTCGAGGGCCCACAACGACTATATTCAAGATTGAAAATCACTATGGTTCAACTAAACAACTTGATGATTGCTTAAGTCAACACAAGAGTCACAAGGTCACTAACTAGAGCTATTTCTTTCCAAAAACCATGTTTTTAACCATAAGCACGTAGTTAAGTGTGTTGGTACCAAGTGAAGCATGTTTGACTCTTCGAGCCTGACTCAATTAGGTCTTTTTATTCATTATTACTACTATTCTTACCTAAACACCAAAAACAGACTCAATCCCTTAAGAAGGTTGTCACGCCATCCATCGTTGGGAAGAATCACCCGGTTCACACAAAAATTACCTTAGGAAAGAACCGTGGTATTAAGAAAACCAAAGGCTTATTGTTCACTAAAACATAAAAAGAATCTACAAATTTAAAAAGAAGCTACTAGATTAAACATAGACTAATAAGAAAACAGAATAAAGAAGCTAAAAAGCAAACTACTAAAAGTATAATGAATATACATAATGAGAGATGAAAAGAGAGAATATATACATCAAGAGAGAACAGAGAGAATATATATACAGAATAAAGAGAAAGAAGAAAATATTATCACTTATTACAAACCAAATGTCTAAAAGTCATCCAAATAGCAAATAACTCCACCCCCCCTCCCCCCGAATAAAAATAAGCATTGTCCCCATTGCTTAATCAAAACAAGAATAAAGAAGGGTAAGAGTGAAAAAGACTCCCTATGTGACCTTGGACACCTCCGTGTCCATAGCAGTGTCACCGCCCTCGGTCTCCTCTAACTGGATCTCATCATCATCAGCTTTGGGAGTAACTGGGTTGGTGAACATCTGGCGCACTACCTCAGCAGTGTCAGCAGCCAGGTATGGCTCCTCAGACTGGCCAACTGGTGCTACTGGAGCTGATGGTGCTGCTGGATCTGCTGGTGCTGGTGGGTCTGACCCTATGAGCATATCAAATGAAAGATCACCAGTTGCTGCTATCTTGGTCATCTCTCTCCTCAGCTTGTCAACTGATTTCCTGGATGCTTGGGATTTCTTCATTTTCTTTACCTGCTTCCCCAGCTCCTCAATCACTGCTCCATGTGCTACCAAGGTGTCCATGATGGTGGTCTGGTTCTCCAAGATCTTCTTCAATATATCCTCCATTGTCGGAGGAATCTGGGGTGCCGGAGTGGATGACTTTGCTGCAACAGCACTGGAAATGTCAGACAGATTTGCAGTGGTTGTCTGCATCCAGTTGTTGAGGCTCACCAGTGTTTGGAAGACTCGCAGCGCAGATAGTGGATGAGCGGGCATGGGCACCGACTTCAAAGCCGATGTAGAAGGCACTGATGCCGAAGGACCTGAAGAAGGAGGTAGAGGCATAGTTGCTGCACTATCAGAAGACTCTGCTGAAGTAGATGGTATGTCAACTGTCTCAGCAGCTTTCCCGGCGGGTTCATCAGACTGGCTCGCAATAGTAGAGGGTTGACCCTTTTTCTTTGGGTTTCCACCACCCATCAAAGAATACCATGAGAAGGGCTTCTTCGCTCGCACCTTGGTATTAAAATCCTTCGGCTTCACACCGTATCTGTAAGGTACTCAGTGATAGTGTTGGGATATGGGTAGGAGGTGTCGCCTTGCCTAGCGACCACAGACATATTGGCCGACATCACGACACCCACATTGATTAGGTACCCGACTATAATAGAAGCAACTAGCACTGCCCGCTGAATTGGAAAATTTGTTTCATTTTGGCACGAGTCTAGTCTGCTACACACGAATGTTTATCATCCCTTTGCCTCAAAATTTAGAGTGTTCCGCTGAATGGGAACCTCTGTTGTGATCCATGCTGGAGGCAGCCTTGAAGCTGCAAGAGTCTCAACTAGCCATGGTTGAACTGCATCTCCTAGTGCTAACTTTTCTAGGTATTGCACAGGCTCCACATCCTCAAACCCTAAATACGTGTTCAGGGTGCTCTGATCGAATCTCACCTTTAGATTTCTCACTTTTGTTACCTTGGTCCCTTTCTTTATATGTGCCACATTGGCGTAAAATTCACGGACCAAGGTATTCCTTGGCATATACCATACATTTGGTGAACCACATCCACCCTTTCCGCTCCCGGAACTGTCTCAACACTGCTGGGTTGTATTTGTCAAGGTCTTTTATCATGAACTGATGCTCAAGAGTGAGCGATCTCATTGGACACCACTCTTGGAAGCTTGTGAAAGCATCCAGACTAACAAACCTATCTTCCCAAATATCTTTCTTCTTCGACCTCTCGAGGATGGAAATTCTGGTATCACCCCCTTGGCCATCATCCGGAATATCATAAACATCCACTGTAGTAGCAGCTGTGTCGGGGGCATGTGTGGATAAGGGCTCTGAAGCCCGACTGTCACCTTCTGAACCCTCAGAAGTGCTCTTAGAGGAGGAAGGCTTGTCTCTAAGTTGTTATCTGCCCTGTGGCTGTTGTGGTTGTGATTGAACAGCATGTTGCTCTTGCAATGAGTCACCCTCCGATGTTTCCCGAGATGGTACATATGAACTAGACTCGGAAGGCTCGGGCTGTCTTCCTTGGCCTATTGTGGCTTTCTTACTGACCCTTTGGAGGGTGAGGGGTAAATTGCTTTTGCCTCTGCCTCTGAAAAGTTCACCCCTCCCCTTTGATGTATCACCGCGACCTCGTGATCTAACCATTTTCTGTAACAAACAGCAGTAGGAGTCAGTTCTAGTGCAAGTGTAGATAAACAGAACAAAAAATATTTGCAGTGAAGAGAAGTGTGGTCCGCACAATTTGGAATTGCGGCCGGGGAGATGAAACTGCGGTCCACACAATTTTGAGTGCGACCGCACATCTAAAGTGCGGTCCGCATAATTGTCAGTGCGGCCGCACTATGAGTACCTCTAAATGGCAATTCTATGAAGATAGAGTTTGGCCTGATCTACGGCCGCACATACTTTTCTGTGGTCGCGATGAGATTACTGCGGTCCGCACAATTGCAAGTGTGGTCCGCACATTATTGCCTTACCAACTGCCCTAGTCAACACTTCTGCGGACCAGACAATTTCTTGTGCAATCGCAGATTTCAAAATTAAGTCGGGCAGATTCCTTAAGGGTTTTGATTTATGAACAAATTGGACATGGTAATAGCAATTAAACATGATAATCACGATACCCATTCCCTAAATAGCAATTAGGAGTTGACCCACACAATTTAAAACCCACATGGATAGAAAATTGACTTCTAATGAAAAATGGTCTAAAATAACTAACAAATTGTAAACTAAACTAAGAAAATTAAAGAATCCTAGAAATGATTTGAACATACCAGTGATGAAGTAGTGCTAAGGAATGATCACAGATGCGTATCTAGGTGGTAGATGATTGAACATATGTGTGCAAAGTTTTAGCCCTTTTTTGAGTGCTCAAAGAATGAAAAGATTGTACAGTAGCTTTAGCATTACTATTTATACAAGAAGGACGAGTGCGGCCGTAGAATTCCTTCTATGGTCCGCACTCTGCTACCTGGAGGTTCACATTCCTTTGATGATCTGTGGTCCACATATTTATCTGTGCGGCTGCAGATTTTGGTGCGGACCGTAGAATTCGCTGTACGTCCACACTTTGGTTGTTTCTCTAGCAAACAACTTTAGAGAGTTTGCATTTTTCCATCTCAATTTGTGCGGTCTGCACAAGAATTGTGCGGCCGCAATTTCCTTCTGCTGTAGCATTCAAAATTGTGCGGTCCGCACATTTTTATTACTTAGCCAATTTTTCTGAGCATAATTCCTGTAAAGCACATTCATTCCTGCAACACACTTCAAATTCAGTTAGCACAAAATAAAACCTATCTGAAGAAGAAGAAAAGAAACATGGGTTGCCTCGCAAGAAACGCTTGATTTAACGTCGCGGCACAACGCAGATTACCATAACTTCAAATGAATCACTACCACCACGTGGCCATCATTAGCTTGTCCCAAATAATGCTTCACCTAGTGACCATTGACTCGGAATACCTCATCATTTTTTTTCTTCAAGTCCAATGCACCAAAAGGTGTCACACCCACAATTTCAAAGGGACCACTCCATTTGGATTTTAGTTTTTCGGAAAACATCTTCAATCGTGAGTTGAACAACAAAACAAGATCGCCCACCTTTAACTCCTTGTTTCGGATGTATTTTTCATGAAGGTAATTCATTCTCTCTTTGTACAAGGACGAACTTGCATATGCATGGTACCGGAACTCATCCATTCAATTGTGCAACCCGTAAGTTACGGTTGCATCCCAATCAAGATTTAACTTATTTAAAGCCCACATGGCTTTGTGCTCGAGTTCCACCAGAAGATGACAAGCTTTGAAAAACACCAACCGGTATGGAGACATCCCGATAGGAGTTTTGAAAGCAGTCCGATAAGCCCATACTACATCATCAAGCTTCTTTGACCAATCCGTCCGGTTAGCATTCACTGTTTTGGACAAGATACTCTTTATCTCCCTGTTGGAGACTTTCACTTGAACGCTTGCTTGTGGATGATAGGGAGTCATGACTTTATAAGTGACACCATAATTGGTGAGTAAGGTATCGAAAGCTTTGTTGCAAAAATATGACCCCCCATCGCTTATGATAGCCCGCGGAATACCAAATCTTGTAAACATATTCTTCTTCAAAAATGCCACCACACTTCTCGCTTCATTGTTGGGTAGAGCAATGGCCTCAACCTATTTAGACACATAATCAACCGCGACCAAGATGTAGGTGTTTCCACAAGAACTCACAAAGGGACCCATGAAGTCAATACCCCACACATCAAAGATATCAATCTCCAAAATGGCAGTGAGAAGCATTTCATTCTTCTTCGAGATTCCACCGGCCCGTTGGCATTCATCACATCTTTTCACCATATCACTTGCATCTTTGTAGAGAGTGGGCCAATAGAAACCGCAACTTAGCACTTTAGTCACCGTTCTTGCTCCACCATGGTAGCCACCATACGACGAAGAACAACAAGCTCCAAGGATTTCACATTGTTCCTCCTCCGGTACACATCTTCTAATCACTCCATCCGTACAAATACGGAAAAGGTACGGTTCATCCCAATAATTGTCTTGATAGTCCCGTTTGAGCTTCTTCCTTTGGTTTGAAGAGAACTCATCCGGGATGATATCACTTATAAGAAAATTTGCTATATCCGCGAACCATGGCACCTTTTTCATTGAAATAGCCAAGAGTTTCTCATCGACGAAGGAGTCATTGATTTCAAGGCCATCATGCGGCCTCCCGTCCTCCTCCAAACACGACAAGTGGTCTGCCACTTGGTTTTTACTTCTTTTTTGATCTTGGATGTCTATATCAAACTCTTGCAACAAAAGCACCCATCTCATCAACCGGGCTTTGGAATCTTTCTGGCTCATAAGATAACAAAGTGCCGCATGATCCGTGTGGACAATCACTTTTGCACCCATCAAGTACGGGCGGAACTTTTTAATAGCAAACATAATGTCAAGGAGATCTTTTTCGGTAACGATGTAATTGACTTGGTCATCATTCATGGTCTTACTAGCATAGTAGGACGGATGAAAAATCTTGTTGATACGTTGCCCCAAAACTGCTCCAACCGCTACATTACTAGCATCGCATATGAGCTCAAAATGAATACTCCAATTAAGAACGGTGATGATAGGAGTTGTTGTCAACTTAAACTTGAGAAATTCAAAGGCTCGCATGCAATCATCATTGAAGTGAAATTTAGCATATTTCTCCAAAAGCTTGCACAAGGGGTTCACCACTTTGGAAAAATCCTTTATGAATCGCCGGTAGAACCCCGTGTGACCCAAGAAACTTCTCACTCCTTTCACGGATGTTGGAGGTGGAAGTTTAGAAATCACCTCTATTTTCACTTTGTCGACCTCAATGCCCTTCTTTGAAATTTTGTGGCCAAGGACAATGCCCTCCTAGACCATGAAATGGCATTTCTCCCAATTCAACACCAAGTTCGTTTCTTCACACCTTGCCAATACTTTATCCGAATTTGCCAAGCAATCATCAAAGGAATCCCCGACTACCAAAAAGTCATCCATGAAGACTTCAAGGTAGTCCTCTACCATATCCATAAATATCGCCATCATACACCGTTGAAAAGTGGTCGATGCATTGTACAAGCCAAATGCCATTCGCTTGAAAGCAAAAGTGCCATAAGGACAAGTGAAAGTTGTTTTCTCTTGATCTTCCAGGGCAATAAGGATTTGATTGTAGCCCGAATATCCATCTAGAAAGGAATAGAATGCCCGGCCAGCCAACTTGTCAAGCATTTGGTCAAGAAAGGGTAGTGGGAAATGGTCTTTCCTTGCGACTTTGTTTAGCTTCTGATAGTCCATACACATTTTCCACCCAGTCACCGTTCTTTTTGGAATCAACTAGTTCTTATCATTGGTGACCATAGTTATGCCCCCCCTTCTTTGGGACACATTGCACCGAAAAAGTCCACGAACTATCGAAAATAGGGTAGACCACCCCGACATTCAACCATTTGATAATCTCCTTTTTAACCACGTCTTGCATGGCTTCATTGAGTCTCTTTTGATGTTCAATGGATGGCTTGGCATCATCCTCCAAGTTAATCTTGCGCATGCAAAATGCGGGGCTTATTCTCCTAATATCCGCCAAAGTCCACCCAATAGCTTTCTTCCTCTTGTGGAGCACCGCCAATATAGAGTCAACTTGCATGTTAGTCAAATAAGAGGACAGAATAACTAGTAAAGTAGAACAAGGAATTCATACCTGAGATGTGGAGGCAATGGCTTCAACTCCAAGATAGGAGGCTCTTCAATTGAAGGCTTTTTAGGAGGAGTTTTCTTATTCCCAAGATCCAAGGAAAGCTACCGGGGTGCATAGTTGTACAACCTCATTCCTTGCAAAGAATTAATACATTCCATAAAGCCATCCATCTCGTCATCATCAAAATTTAGCAAGAAGGCCTCCAACATGTCACCCACATTAATCGTGGCACTTGTATCATCAATAATCACATCGGTCAACAAGTCCACGAACGAACATACTTCATTGCTATTCAGTTGCCTCATATATTTGCACACGTGGAACACCACTTTTTCATCACCCATCTGGAAAATGAGGTCACCGGCTTCCACATCAACAAGAGCCTTCCCCATAGCAAGGAAAGGTCTACCAAGAATAATCGGGACCTCATAGTCCACTTCACAATCAAGAATAACAAAATCCGCCAGGAGAATGAACTTGTCAACTCGAACCAATACATCCTCAATCTTCCCAATGGTATCTTCATTGTACGATCGGCCATTTGTAATCTCATAGATGTGGGTCTTAGTTGCCCAATTCCCAATGTCTTGAAAACCGAATATGGCATCAAATTGATACTCACCCCAAGATCAAAAAGAGATTTTGCAAACTCTACACTTCCAATAGTACAAGGGATTGTGAAAGCACCGGGATATTCCAACTTAGGAGCCATCGAATGCACGATTGTATTCACTTGGTGCGTGACTTTGATAGTTTCAAAATTCATCGACCGCTTCTTTGTCACCAATTCCTTCATAAATTTTGCATATCCGAGCATTTGCTCCGAGATTTCAACTAAAGTCATATTTATCGAGAGACTTTTCATCATATCACTGAACCTTTTGAATTGATTTTTGCCGTTTTTCTTGGCAAGCCTTTGAGGATAGGGAGGAGGTGGCTTAGGAAATGGTGCCTTAGCTTTTTGCACTACTGGTTCCGGCATGTCAATCACATGATCTCTAGATGGGTTCACATCCTCTTGAGTCTCTTCCACCATGTCATCAATATCAATCTGCACTTCCCCATTTGCGTGCACAACATTGTTTGGAATCTCCTCTTCCTCTACCAGTTGCTCATCATCCATAAGTTGCCTTTGAATTGAGGTAGGTGCATTCCCACCTCTTCCACTTCTTGTAGTGACGGCCATGGCTTGCCCCGTATTGTTCCCACCCTTCGGGTTCACCACCATATCACTTGGTAGTGCCCCCTTAGGATGAGAATTTAAAGCTTAAGAGATTTGACCCATTTGCACTTCTAAGTTTTGGATTGACGTGTTGTGTGAAGCAAGTTGGGCATCGGAATCGGCATTCTTCTCCATCATTTGCTTGAACATGTTCTCAATATGACTCATTTCATTGTTGGAGAAACTAGGACCATAAAAAGGATAAGGAGGTGGGTTGCTCGGTGGTTGATTCATCGGGGGCCATTGAAAATTTGACCCCCGATTTCCTTGGTTGTTGGTCCACCCACCTTGGTTATTGCCTCCCCAATTGCCTTGATTGTTATTGTTTTGCCAATTCCCTTAGTTATTTCTTCCACTCCAATTGCCTTGATTGTTTCCACTATTCCAAGTACCTTGGTTATTAGAATTCCAATTGCCTTGATTATTTGAAGGCCTCCATTGTTGTTAACTAGGGCCTTGGAAGTTATTTCTTTTCCCTTTAAAGTTGTTCCCATATTGTACCTCTTCCTCTTGATCATTGTAAGAATCACATTGATCAAATCCATTATCATCTTGCACAAGATTGTCCACTCTTTGTTGCACTTGTGGACTTCTTGTTCTTCTCTTGTTTACCATCATATTGACTCCCTCCATAGCATTGACTTGCCTCGGGTTTTGTACTTGTTGAAGTTGAGCCTTTGCTAATTGGTTCATGGTAGTTGTCAACTCGGCTATGGATTGCCCATGGTCATGTAATTCTTTATGTAGGTGAATCACGTTCGGATCACCTTGAGGAACATTTTCCCTACTTTTCCATGCCGATGAAGTGTCTGCCATTTCATCTAAAATATCACAAGCTTTCGCATACGGCGTTGTCATGAAATTTCCACTGGCAAGTTGATTTACCACACACTGATTGATCGTATTGATCCCCTGGTAGAACATTTGTTGAATCATAGCCTCCGTCATGTCATTATTGGGGCACTCTTTGACCATAGTTCGGTACCTCTTCAATATTTCATGCAACGGCTCATTGGGCTCTTGTTTGAATGCTAGAATCTTGTCTCTAAGAGTAGCCATATGTCTAGGAGAAAAGAACTTGGAAATAAATTTCTCCGCCAACTCATCCCATGTATGGATGGAATGGTTTGGCAATCTCTCTATCCAATCCAAGGCTTTCCCCCATAGAGAGAAAGGAAATAGCTTCAACCTTAAAGCATCCTCAGAGACGTTTGTCTGTTTACTCCCCCAACAAGTGTCCACAAACCCCTTCAAGTGTTTGTATGCATTTTGACTCGGAGCCCCAGTGAAGAATCCCCGTTGCTCTAACAATGTGAGAATTACATTCGTGATTTGAAAGTTGCCCGCCCTAATGCGGGGCGAGACTATGGCACTTGCATACCCTTCATTTGGCAACACCCGGTGTGGAGCCGCTCGTGGTGGAGGTGGGAGTGGAACGGGTACATTGTCTTGAGGCGGTCGGCCTCGTCTATTGGCTTGAGGTTCAAGAGGGACCTCATCCATTGCATCATCATCAACGTCCACATCCCCCACGGCTATGTTTCCGAGCTCATTATTTGCCATGATTGAACCTACAATACTCACACGTTAGTAACAAGGAAGGAAAAGAAGATATTCCAAAAACACACCTAAATATATAGCTAACACCATTTTTTAGCTCCCCGGCAATGGCGCCAAAAATTTATCTCGTCCAATTTCACTCCTCTATTTGAGGATATGAAAACGGTCGAAGCAATAGTAATACCCAACAAAAGTCGGGGTCGAATTCCGCAGGGAGCTATGTGAATGGGTGTTAGTAGTATATATCTTAGCGCGTGAGTTTGTATATCTAAATTTGCACTTCCGCAATAATTGATTTTGTTTGAAAATGTAAATTAAACTACGATTACGATTTAAAAAATGAAACTAGGAAATTGTTTTTGGTTCTTTTTCAAATGATATAAAACGCCTAGGGCTATGACCTTCACCTAGGTGTTTGCCTAATGGGTTGTAAGCTTTAAAGCTTATTTTATTGGTCGGGGTGTATTATAACTATCAACACTCAATTACCCACTCACTACCTCTCGGTCAGAGAGTGGTTTTGCCCAGTTTGGCTTTTTCAAGTTCAAATGGGTATTGAACAAAATAGTTGATAATAAGCACAGGTTGGATTTTACTATCTCTAGGTTCAACCCTTTAATTGGGCATATCAATCACTCGATTGTCCCAATTTCTTGCTACCCAAGTTTTCCTAGACTAAGTCTCTCTTTCTCAAGTAGAGACCAAGTTAAATAGGCATGAAATAATATTTGCAACCATTAATTCTTCACATAAAAGCAAGAACTAGGCTAGATAATCAACACCCACCCATAAACAAGCAATAAATCAAACACCCATTAAGTTTACACACTAAGGTTGGGTCACAACCCTAGTGAAAATCTAGCTACCCATGCTTAAATTGGAAGAAAAAGAAGAAGAAGTGATAATTAAACCCATATTGATAATTAAAATGATGAAATCAATATTCAAAAAGGTTAAAATAGAAAAAACTACTAAAAAGAGTAAAAGAAACTGTCTACTGTAGCAGTTGATGTCCAAAACTTAACCTAAAAAAATGAAACTCTTCTACTTATACAGTGCTGGAATTTTCTAAGTAAAATGTCATTTCGGAGGTTCTGCGGCTGCACAATTCCATGTGCGATCCGCACTTTGCTTCAGCCTGACAGGATTGGAAACATGCGGCCGCACTTCTCTCTTTCTGCGGACAGCACAAATATGTTTGCGGTCACACTGTGCTCTTCTGTGGTCCGCACAAATGTGGTTGCGGCCGCACAATAATTGTGCGGTCTGCACTCTTGTTGAACTTGAGATGCAGGTTCTTTGAACTTTGGCTTTTACCCAGTCTCTGCGGCCGCACATTTTCATATAACCTGCGGTCGCAGATGGTATTCTGTGGACCATACTTTTAGCTCTTGTGTTGTTTTTGTCCTTAATTTCAAATTGCTCCTTCTTGAAGTGGATTTCATTTTTGGAACTCATCTTCCAATATTCCTGCAATTAAGCATATTTGATCAGTTTTTGGGAACACAATTAAGTATTTTTGGACTAAAACGAAAGCAAAAAGGCGCTAATAAATAGTCAAAATCCCCACTTATCAATAATATAGAAATCCACTTCAAACCAAACTTATGAAATTCTTAAACTTTTAAAATGTTAACTATCCATAATAAACGCTAAAATGCTCCTGGGTGATCCAATAGTCAAACCGAATATATGCTCTAGTCCGAAATCATCATACGAACCTATTGGAACCTTCAAATCCTGATTTCGAGGTCGTTTACTTAAAAAGTCAAACCTTAGCCAATTCTTCAAACTTAAAGCTTCCAAAATTAGAACTTTCTTTCCAAATCAACTCCGAACTTCCCGAAATTCAATTTCGACCACACGTACAAGTTATAATACCCGAAGTGAAGCTACTCAAGGCCTCAAATTGCCGAACAATGCACTAGAGCTCAAAACGACCAGTCGGGTCATTACAGTTTCGATATTTAACAATAAAGTGACTAGCATGACACACTCATACAATTCTCCCCGTGGGGTACGCTTCCACGACCTTCCGCCCAGGTTGCTAAGTCTGTACATCCATACCACCAACTGTACTAATTCTGTAAAGTAGATCAAAAATTCACAAATCAATAAACAATGCTCCTTCCACGGAACACCATTCCCAAACTACGCTAGGATAATGTTAGATTACTCTGAACATCTAATTCTCCTCGGCTCCTCCGAGCTCATGACATTCTTGTCAACACCGAACTGCAACCTTGGTCCTCAACTTCCAAATTCTCATGTCGCTCACCGCACCTGTCATGCCGCTACGCGAGAATACACGAATCCATCATAACCCCTGAACTACCAGTAGAATAACACTTCATTGGCTAGAAACCTTTCACTTAGCTCCGGAGAGCCCATGCAACATGCAACTGAATTCGCAAACAGCAAAAAATACAACCTCAAGTCGTGATCTAAACCTCCATGACTCCTCCGGAATCCATTTATACCACAAGGCCATTTGAATCAAATACCTCCCAAATCAATTAAGTTGTGGTGGTTGTCAAGCCCGCGCGTACAACCACAACCCACATGTATTACTTCACACGCTGAAGGAAGTGATCATTGCCCCAATCATGCTGATTCAACCATTACTAACCGACCCAACTTCTTTCAATTTACTCTAGACTTGCCTTATAAATAATAATAGCTCCATTCAGAAACGTAACGAACCCAATCCGCACTGATCCCGAGTGACCAACATCACGAGACCACACTGTCTCAATACTCATGAACCATCTCATACTCTCCTTATGCGCACCATAGCATCTCCAACTGGTATACCCATTCTGCAAGACCTTCCGCGAATCCGAAATTATTTCTTCCTTTACTCTAATACTTCACTTTAATTCTTGAACCCACTAGGATCGTTGTCTAAAGTCACCCACTCTGACCTAGTCCCGAATATAACCAATCTCCAATGCTCTACTAGAACATGAACACCCTCTCTAAGAAGCAACCGGCTGAACTGTTTTCCTTGTACATCACATCCACAAAAGCATAAGCTTCGATAAGGCGGAATATAGTGCACATTTATCAATTTCTTTGCTCGAATTACCCCTGATGTTTTCTTTTCTTAGTCAAAATAACCTACCAATACACCGATAATCAGAAACTACACAAGCAAATAACTATGTGATCCAATCATAGACGGTGGGGTTCCCCCACTTAGCTTTAAGCTACAATTATATAAACCTAGAACCAGCAAGGATTTCTCCTTCTCAACTACCATTAACCCGCCAAACTTCTCGAAGTCTTTTGTTAAGATTTCCATGAACATTCTAAATCGCCAATCACAATCACATATTTGACCTTTTACTGGGTAGCAAGTAGTATTATTCGCAGATGCTTCATGAACATCACGCAACCACCAACCTGTTCACAGGAGATAACCCACCCGAGCCCATGCTCGTCCACCAATTGTACAAGCATGTTCCTTCCCCATTGACATCAACTGAAAGTCCAACAATACGCTCCAAACTCAAAGTCATGTTGCATCCAAAACAAAAATCAAATCTTCACACCCCTCTTCATTTCAAGCAAACTCCTTCTTTCCATATTCAATCTTTCTCCGTATATTAACCATCATTCCAAATAAAATCCGTAGACCAAATCACCCTCCATCACGATTCCCAAACCATCCTAGACTTTCTCAAGGCACGTGGCTATCCCACCATAGAATCCATATGCTAATCTGTCACTCTTACTCGGTTAAACCATTTCCTTTAGGCCACTCCTCAACCTCTGCTTTCATGCTTGACGTGCTAGTACTTTAATCACCTTGAAACACTTCCTTCCATGTCCTTCCTCATACTTCGCTGCCCAAATGTTGCATCAAATCAAAAAAATCCATCTCTGTAGCACTTGAACCAATAAAATGTTACCGACTCTAAGCCTCTTCGAAGATCATCTTTCTCGAGCCATCAACATTAGAAATACCAATTCTATTTTGAACCGTTGCACATCACTATCTCTGGAAACTACCCCTCAGGCACCATCTCACAACACCCTGACCCAAAGGCAAAATCCAAGAAGACCATAACACCAGCGAACCGTAATGCATTCAAACAATGACGGCGACACCGCATCACAATGAAAATTCCACCACGCTAGAAAATATTAAGTCTCGTTACTTCATCAACCAAACCTGGACATCTATAGTCTGATTGCCTTTCCTCCGCTGTAATAAAATGCTGAACCCCTTAATCATGCACTGAGAAATCCTTTCTTCAAGCCATTCACTTCCTCAACACATAAACGATCAATTTACCATTACATCAACATTGTGCGATAACATCGCATAGACATCGTAGCAATCCATGCATAGTCTCAAAACCATAGAAAATACAGATATTGAGATGGAACAAAAGAACATCCTTCCGCAAGGCGACGCTAATAGCCTTCCCGAACACGCAGGGAAAAACATCTTGCACTATGTATGCAGTACCACCACAACTACTCGATGCCCCTTTGATAACAAGCACTTCATACCGCATAAGATTGAGTATGAAGGAAATAAAGGCACAAGCCTCAATGGAATCAAACCACACGATGAGGAAATAAAGAAGGGAAGTGCTCCTAATAGCCCTGTAGCCTCCCGAAGATAAGTACAGACATCTCTGTACCGATCTGCAAGTCTCTACTAGACTTTCTCATGACTCGTGAGACCTAAGTGAACCTAGAGATATGATACCAAGTTGTCACGACCCAAAATACCAAAGGGGTCGTGATGGTGCCTAACACCACTGCCAGGCAAGCCAATAGTGATTGATCAATTTAATTACTCATTCTAGTACCTTAAAATCATAATTTTTATTAATGAAATAGTGTGAAACAGATTTTACACGAACTACAATAGTGAACGATCCGTAGGAACCCCTAAAACCCGGCGTCACAAGTGCATGAGCATCAACTAGGAAATATAATAAAATACAATATCTATCTGGAACACAAGTTAGACAGGAAAATATAAATAACTCTGATGGAGACTCTGCAGGTTATGGATCATAACATGAAATTCACCTCACGGTAAAGTCCTCAAAATAGCCGCGCCTCTACGCACAAAGACCATCGGACATATAGGTACCTGGATAAAAAAAGTGCAGCAAGTGTAGTATGAGTACATAAATCAATGCGTACCCAGTAAGTATCTAGCCTAACCCCAGAGAAGTAGTGATGAGGGTCGACATCAACACTCACTAGTGGTCCAATAAGACAGATACAGTAGAAGTAAACATATGTGAATCAGAGAAAATAAATGAAGTAACAAGTATAATATGTGGTACAATCCTCCTCTCAACAATGACTCAAACTCTCATCTAGTAACTACCTCCTCAATCGGAGTATATATATATAATGGACCTTACCATATAGGTCGTCACAGTTCAATCAGGAAAAAGCTCACAGATATGTTGGCTTCTTGCCAATTATTACACACAATTTCATAAGAGTATTTTATAGAAATGCTTAGGCATACGTCCTG